>NW_024472214.1:0-125000 GCF_017654505.1 Polyodon spathula | reverse complement strand
CATACTAAAGAAACGTACACAGACAAAATGAGCGTGGCCTGCTACCGATGCATATCTCCCAGCATGTTATTCAAGTGGAACAGGGGTCCAGGGCTGGTTTCGGTGGTTTTGGACACTGCACATGTCTGACTATCTTGATAGACATGTTGATCAATGCAGCCCCATGCACCCATTACCTCGACCCATATGACGACACAAGAGAGCCCTCTGCTTTCTCAATATCTGCACACAAGTCTTACACCGAGAGAGGGGTCTAGGGGATCACAGGACATGTCACACACCACAAGATTTCCTTCTTTTACTTACAATTTTTTAGGCCAGTCAGCACACTTGTGCATGAAATAACCTTATTCTCAATATATAGTTCTGCAGCCAGTGAGAGACCAGGCCCTGTAAACACAGCCCTGCTCAGGTATTTTTCTGAACACCATCACATTCCACTTGCATAAAAATAAAATCTGTGGGAAGAGGCAGCCTAATGGTAAGAGCTGAGAGACTGTGTGTTCTAGTGGTTAGAGCTGAGGGACTGGGAGGTAAGCGGTGTGTTCTAGTGGTTAGGGACTGGGAGACTCTGTGGTCTAGAAGTTAGAGGTGAAGCACTGGGATAGAGGCAGTGTGGTCTAGTGGTTAGAGCTGAGGGACTGGGAGGTAAGCGGTGTGGCCCAGCGGTTAGAGCAGAGAGACTTGGATGCACTGTAGCCTGTGGGTAGAGCAAGATATCCACGTATTAAAATGACAGGAAAGACTGTTTCCATGATTGTATCAGTAGCCATGCTGGGTGTTCAGAATGCTTACACTATCTAATGCAGGAACAGCAGCAAGCGAGAACTGTGAAGCGATTAAGGTAAGTTTCCAATGCTTAGCAACTGAGGATACAATTTCCTCCCCAGGGCTGGAGTCCCCTTGATGTTCTGTACCTTCAGTTCTGGGCAGAGGCTGAGAGATCATTTTTTACAGAGTTCACAGAATCTCACAGAACACAGCCTCCCAGCCAAAACCCCAGCACGATTAATTTAGTAACGGGTTATTAAGCTCAAACATAAATTGCAACCTTGGACATTTTAAAAGGAAAAGACGCCTGATTTATTGTATAGCTGGAGACAAAGCAGGTTTTTATTTTCCATTTATTCATCAACACTTTTCTGCGCGGTAACTCAGCAGGAATTTGGAGGAAAAAAAAAACACAAATCTTCTTGTAGTCTAGCGCCGCTTGCAACGACTTACATAATCAAACACGAAGGGCTTAAATAAAAAGGGAGAACAGAAACACAACATAAAAAGATTAGTGCTTTACAGAGCGATGCATGTAGGGAGACAAACACAAGTGAAGTTACTCTGTGACCAAACTCTCCTGCAAAGTGTAAAGATTGTATTTGGAGATACAACTTTCAGAAAACAACAACAGACCCCCCCCCCCCTCCCAGTGACATATAAACCAAAGCTTTATAAAGCACTTGCATTGTTGCAAAACGCTAATGGCAATAAAGGGCTTGTTTGGGAAGAAAAGCCCAGCAAATGAATGTTTTCAATTAAAATGTGGTGCTACTGTAGGTCAAAGAAAAACTGTACTTCACACAAGATGTGGTAATGCAACTGGAAGATTTACCGTATTCCTTCAAATTCAAGACGCCCTCAAATTAATACGCAGCCGAAATTTCCCACCTTCAATTTGAGCAAATAATAAAACATCACATAAATATGCATTTACGATGATTCAACCTTAATTACGCATATGGGGGCAGTTTGCAGCTGTCTATCACAGAGCATTAGTTAAGAGCTGCTTCTCATTTCCAGTCAGGATTACTCACACCTGTTTTTCCCCAGTTTTTGAACTGTGGTATTGCTTGGCATGTCAGACACAGGGGGCAAATCAGCAATTCTGATCTGTCCAAGCTGGTGCTGTTTGTTGGAAATCGTCTTTTCTCGGCAGTCAGTCACGTTGCTGTTTGTGTGCTCAGGTAGTCACGTCTTTTGTTTCAGATTTTAATACATGCATCAATACTGTACTCGAATTTAAGACGCAGGATATTTTTGAGAAGGTTCAAAAGAGTGAGTCTTAAAATTCGAGGGATATAGTAATTCAGGAACCAACTCCCCAGTAATGTTGTTGAAGCTGACACCCTGGGATCCTTCAAGAAGTTGCTTGATGAGATTCTGGGATCAATAAGCTACTAACAACCAAACAAGCAAGATGGGCTGAATGGCCTCGCCTCGTTTGTAAACTTTCTTATGTTCTTATTGTGTGTGGTATATATGTTGTTTTCTGATATGCAGTACAGGAGACCCCCATTAATGAAGATTGGGCCAGAATTTGTGAAATAGAGATTAGCTGAAACTGAGTTTACTGTTTGGAAAATCCCTGTGCTATTAATGGAAAAATGCAATAATACAAATATAATGTCCCAACAATTTTCAATTATACTGTACATAAATCAGCGTTGTTCAGCTGCAGAAAGAGCTGCTTTAAAAAAGTCACTGGTCTTGCTCCGAGTCTCGAAGTGTTGTAACTGCTTTTCATATTCAGCCTGCCAGGCTATGAGAATCTTAAGTCTGCTTAGTTGGTTTCCAAGGCACCGACAGCCCATGAGTTGCCAGACTCCCTGAATAAGTCCCTTCAGGCAGTTAGCGGAAGGTCGCTGCTGCGTCTGTTGCTCTTCTTCGTCATCATCATTGTAATTCTCGTTCATTTGCTGCTTTTCGGTTACGAGCTCAACAAGTTCTCCGTTTGTAAATTCATAGATCGCAAATAAGCTTTGACGTGTGGAACAAAGTGGTGCTTCAACCAATCCTCAAACATATCTGCAACCATCCAAGATTTTGAATTCTGCCTCCACAGAACAGGCAAACTCGCTATGTTTGTGCTTTTAAAGCATCAAGGATTTTTTGCCAGCAGCTTCAACCTGTCCTCCCCCGTTGCATTTGCACACAGTAGAGAGAAATTCTGTCCTTACTGGCTTAAATACAGAGCTGATTTCTCATCCTTTGCCATAAAACGTTCTTCTTGGCATTTTCTACCAAAAAAGTCTGGTTTCATCTGCGTTATATTTGCTTGAGCTTGTAATCTCGGACCTCCTCTAAGAATTTTGACTGGTATGGAGCAACGCTGTCTTCATTAGCTGACCCTCTCTCCCCGTGCACTGTTCCCACGTGTATTCCAATGCCGCTGCTTGAAGCGGTGTAGCCAGCCTTCGTTTCCACAAAAATCTTCAATGCCAGACGAATCAGCAGTAAAACATTGGAAAACTGCACAAGCCTTTTCAGTAAGTTGTGGTCCATCCACGGGGACATAGTATTTTCTTCGATTCATGAACCACAAAAGCAATGCTTGTTCCACTTGCTCAAATGTACCTCTCAATCTGTCTGCGCTGTGCACAGTCCATTGTCTCAGCTGCCGTCATTAATTCTCTCTCTTTGATCTTCCAGTTGCCAGTTGAATTCCACATCCTTTCTTCAGCAACTTTTTTTTTTTTTTTTTTTTTTTTAATACGCTGAACAGCAACTAGCTTTTGGCTGATAGAAATGGAGACGTTTCCTCTTGAAGGCATTTGCAATGAGACCGAAAGTAACTGTAGTACAGTAACTATAGTACAGTACTGTCTGTTGTCTTGCACTATACTGTACGCAATTTAATTTAATTAAATTAAATGATGACCGTTTTGGCACAGATACGCCGATTTCCACACTAATAGAGACAGTGAATACCCACTTCCGCACACATCATATGATTTCTGCACTAATACATGATTTCTGCAGGGAATATCGAAACATAAATTATTGAAACCTGGATTAACAGGAGTCTGCTGTAGTAGGCCACACAGCTGAAACTACTACCTCCTTCGCAGTCTCTCAGCTCTAACCACTAGGTCACACTTGCTCCCTCACAGTCCCTCGCTCTCTCTCCCATTCTCAGTATTTTAAAACAACGATACAGTTTCTTTCTGAGCTACATTACAGTGTTCAAAATACAGGGACTCTGACCCTGAGCCTGAATCAACAACCACATAACCCCCCCAACACCCCCTTTTCCAGCTGGTTAATCTTACACACCTCATGATGTTCATATAGTTGTTTTTTTATTTTTTTTATTGTCTCAATGCTAAAATCATGTATGTTTTTTCACAGATGCAAGTTTACAGTCCCAAATTAGATGTGCTGACAAAGCTCTACAGAAGCATGGTGCTGGCCTGGATTCTACACTTTTTTTTTTTTTAATCTCTTCAAAGAAAGCACCTGATTAACCTGTTCTGTACACAGTACCTTTGCAATACAATTTCACTTTTATAAGTTTTAATGTGGATTAATGGTTTGTTATGAATAAAGAGGTAGATTGTATCATCAAGAGGTTTACATAAATCATGTTCATTCATTCATATATAAGTAAATATGTATCCTTTATAAATGTACAAAACAAGTGATATAAATTTTCATACAGTATCATTTGTTATAAGCAACTGGGATCTGAAACAATCAGCAACACAAAAGAGTTGAGCTTGATTATATAAAGTTATGGTTGTCAGAGAAAGTTCTTCTGTTATAAATTAAGAAATCAATGCAAGGTAAATACATATTTCTACCCAGTGTGCATGTGATCAACAGAACACCACACTGCCCTGTTTCCTCTGGTTCTGCGTTCTTAAACATCAGCTTTATTCAACTATTTCCATATATCTAGAATGTACTATTACATACAGCATATAAAAACTATAAACTGTAACATACGCAGGGTCTGATCAATCAAAAATGCATTGGACTACAGCCTAATATAATCTGAAAGGAAGCTAGGAGTGTATAATGAAAGTTTGGTGATAAATCAAGGCAGTTCTCGTGTTGACCATGCAGGGTCACAGACAGACATGTGGATGGACGGACACAATCTGCACATTAACAGGCCCTATTTTTGAATGAGGATCGAAAATAAAGGTAGGGAGGCCCACTGAATGGAAAGCTACAGGTGTAACAAATTGCATGACACTACATTATGCAATACACAGTGTGGAAGGCTACTGTATCTCGACCCAGAAAATCCTAACACTAGCTTCATTTGCTTTACCTGCATCAGAAGTGAAATGATTCAGTGTGTTGATCAATTGCAAAACATCACGTGGTATGGGAGGTTTAGTGTGATGAAATGCAGTTACTGTTGTCCACCAAGTGCATCTCAAATGACAATTAAATTTGATGTATTGTTGTCAAGAACATTCCACTACATCACATTAAAGAATGTGCTTTCAAACATAAAGCAGGCCATTGATCATTTTACTGCATGTGATACAAAGCAGTCCCCACCTATCAGGATCCTCTCACGCATCTGCTGGAATTAACATGGTGATATTTTGAAGGTAATAGAAAGGAAACCTTGGGGAAACTCAATGAACACACATTCTGTCAAAAGACAGCCCTGGACTAAATGACTGCTCGACCCATGCCAGCAGGACTGATGGAAACCCTTGTGGTTAAAGGACTAGAATTGAATCACTCTTGTACAGTGCATTCCAGGGTTATACCAAAACTGGCACATTTTTTTCCGACCCTGTAATCTTCTCTTACAGTAACATCAGGAAATGTCTGTTAGGTTTTACTTCAGCCAAGCTGTGGGCCATAAAAGCTTCCTTATAAAACAAACAGATCGTCTATGCAGTGCTATTTTTTCAAACTAGCATTTCTTACCTATTCACACAGCTTTAACCACATGACCCATTAACACGATTCTAGAGAGTGTGGAAAAAAAGAATAATTTCCTCCATTTCAGAAACATCAGAAGAACTGAATCAATAAATAAATAAGCTGATATCCATATCCATTCTACTGAAGACGTCTTCATGTTGATTCTAGTATGGAAACTTTAGTTTAAACTATGGGCTCTTAAAACAAGAGTACTGGTATAGTTTTGTACGGTGTCTTGAAAAAGCTCTGGTCAGCTGTGACTGACGTGACTATTGAAGCATGTGTGACTCACCTCTGGTGTGTTTTTCTTGAACTCACGGCTCTGGTCAATAAGCTTTTTTCTGGATTGCTCGCTCTCATCCTGTCGGTTGGCCAATACGGTGGCTGTGGTGTCGAGTTCTCTCTGGGAAGGAATAACAAGACAAGCCTGTAATTACACAGCGCTCCACAGGGGGCCCCTCATTTACACTAGAACACAAGCCAGCAGAGAGCTTCTCCCGAGCAGCAGCCCCTCACAGAATCGATGCCAGTGCACTTCAGAGCCCACACAAGCTTGGACAGGATGCAGTGCGATGCTTACCCTGAGCAGAGCATTGCTCCAGCTCTCAGGCCACAGTAGCTTTTAACTGAGCCACCTCTCACACACTAGATTATAGTCCATTGATTGTACCTTTTTGAACAGGTCTTATCTGTGCATAACAGCTCAGGTCATGGGTGAAATGAGTTTGGGGAGTCTCAACTTAGCCCCCCTAATGTACATGTGGTCTGGATACAGTGCGCATTATAAGGCTACCAGTTATGCATAACTGGTTATAAGGTGGTATGGTCTTGGCTTCTATTTTCTCTATAACTTTGAGTCAAAGGGGAGCCGAATCCAGGCAACTTTTTAAAATCCTGCATCTAGGTCAATACTAGCAAGGCTTACAAACACAAAACATCCGGTACAAGGCCTTTAGCAAAGGAATAAACTGAAGAGTTTGTCTATTTTAATATAGTTGCACTATTGAGTGCTTTATAGTTATGGGTGACAATTAATATTAAAACAACAAAGGTCAAAACAGTGCAAGGTAATATGGAGCAATGTTTAAATGGGCACATTTTCAGTGCAATCACACTACTGAATTTCCTCAACAGCAGCAAATATTACTGATATTATTACTGCTTTTCCCCCCGAGCTCTAAACCCTATAAATCCACTCCAGGAATATCTCCAGGAGACAAGGAGGGCAGCGAAGGCCAGGCTCTTTAACGCCCGCCAGCTCTATACTTCGGGAGTCAAATTCGACCCCAGCTCGGCGCTACTGCAAGTATTGTATACCTTGCGATGCAGAGCAGCGTGAAGTTCTGCATCGCTTCTGACATCTGGGAAGCAGATACAAGAAACAAATCAAGTTAAAATCAGGCTGCAACACTGCTCACCAGATTGAAGCTTTGAACACAACAACAACAACAACAACAACAATTGTGGGCTTGAATGTAGACAAAGACAGACAGCTCTTGGTTTGTATTGCTTTCTAAGAAGCACTACTGTTAAATTAATAGGATTATTACACACACTAGCCCTGCAATCTCCAATGTGGGATTGACATACTGTAACCTAATCTTGGAGAACGGCATGCCAAGGCACAGTCTGTAGAATTATTACTACATTTCAGTCAACTTGAAAAGCCATCTGACCTTAGATTGTGTGGGTTGCTGGCAGAGCCTGTTTCCTTTTAGGCCAGTTATTGGATGGATCAAGTGATGTGCCATCAGCAGGTATTAAAACTCGACTGCCCTTTGCACATCTCTGGATACGTTACTGGAGGATTACAGATTCCCAGTAATTTAATAAAATTAACTGAGAGGTAGACAGGTAATTGTCTGGTGGATGACCATCCACGATTGTAAGAGCCCAGCTGAGACCAACAGAATTGAACTCTGCCATCCAAGGCCGGACTGAAACCACAAGAAAGAAATATTTCACCGATTTTATAGAATACAGACCAAACACAGAAACAAGAAATAGACAACTTGCTTTTGTTTTCCACAGACTAACCCTGTCCCCCCCAGCCTTGTATGCAGGCCAGTAAACTCTGTCTCGCCCTGCTGCAGCTTACTGACCGGCATAAGAAGCTGTCACACATTCAACCCACGTGCCAGCCTCAAATCAGCTTTTTTTTAAGGGATGGGGGAAGATATCTAATAAAATAAATACAGCCCAGCCACTCTCTTGCTCTCTCTCTCGCTCTCTGAAAGAACAAAATGCCTTCCCCCCCTGGGCCTCACTCAAATTAAGCTCTTGAGACTGATTAGCAGATGCTGCAATTATGCCTATTTTATTATGCAAATGAATTGGTTAATCACTTAAAATTGATTAGCAAGGTCCTAAATCCTAATTTGCGCTAACACTGGGACTCCTTGGCGCCAGTGTACTGGAATAAAATAAATAATTAGTTTTTATCAGGGTAATACTGAGGACAGGAGACCTCCCATGCAGACGCTGGTCACTTGGCCCCCATGCTGAATATGGCAATATCAATATTACTGCATATAGTGGGCTCCAAAGATTATACTGGGGCAGCTGCACTACTAAAAACCGACGTGGTGAGATTAAACTTAAAATGATGTACTGTAGAAGAGGTAGATTCATAAAATGAAACAACTGATTGAGTATTTGAAACCACACAGGCATCACTGTAAATGTAAAGAGAGACTCACAATCCCTTTGAAAGAGAATTAATCTAAATGTATGAATGTAGCTAAAACCACAGCCATTTTTACAAACTTTCTGGAAGGGTCATAAGTCCTGCATGAGGAGAGGAGGGGATGAAACTCACCAGAACTGAAAAATCCAGGGGGGGTCTTGAAATTACATGCCCAATTGATCATGATTTTGGATTTCATTTTTTGTATTCAAAAATCAATTCTGAATGGACTTGATAGGACCCAGTTTCACCAAATTTGGGATTACAGTGAAACACTCCTTCCTGGCTGTAGAACCCTTTTCAGCAGGGCAAGCAACAAGAGTTTGTCCATAAAGAGCAAACTGTAGTCTATAATGGCTTTATAATTTTCCTAATGGAAGAATTTCGCTGGCTCAGTCAGCGGTGCTTGTCTTAGTTAATTTGTTCAGTAGTAAACGCTGATGGAACAGATTACTGCACTCCCCTGAGAACCAGCCTGTGCCAGATGCTATCAGCTGCGTGAGCAACAAGAAATATTTGGCCATTTTTATAGCCAGCATATAAAGTAGAGTGCTGTACAGCTCATCAACATTTTATTTTGAATTAACGGACAGGTAATCAAGTGGTTCTCAGCTAGACAGCTTTACAGATGAATTAGAAAAGGGATAGTGGGGTTCACACAATGGCTGTAAACGCAACAGAGTGGAGCCGTTTCCTCTCAACCAGACTTTTTCTAGGATGGGCCAACAAGTTTAAATCAACACAGATGGGGCATGTTCATGAGCAACTGCGCCAGACTGTAAAATCGTCTGTTCATATTTGTTTGAAAGGGCATTTCTAGCTAAACTGTCTACGTGTGGAGATTTTACATGCTGGCCATACAATGGTTTACTGTTGTTAACATGTTTTTCAATTGGTTAAGCCCCCAGTGGGGGCACTAAACTAACTAGCATGCGTTACTTTTCAAATTAGTTTGTTGGCCTATAAATCACGTCAAGGTTACAAAATGATCTCAGGATCTCAAAATAACGTTTTTAAATGTCAAGAGGTATTGTCATCTCTCCAAAATATATTTGTTTTTTTTTCCCTATCCTAATAAGCCACTGTAGTATACTACATTTTATAAAAGAATCGAATCATTATTGTGTTAATGCAAATGCATCGGGCACACACAACTCTTTACAAACGATACAAAGTGCTATTTACTCAAGATCTGATAAGAACAACCACCAGGATTCAAATGAATACATACACCAGGTAATAATAAGGTATTGTACGGCTGTAAAACTATGAATATTATCTTGCACTGCAAGGAGAAAAAAATGATTGCTTGAAACAGATTGCAAATATGACAAATCTGCAAAGACACTATACAGTACAAATGTTCTTTTCATGGTCTTTGAAATGCATCCTACAGTTAATCAAACAGTTCATCAGTCATTCCTATATGTGAGTGGGGCACAAATCAAGTGCTCTAGTTCCAGAGTCCTCCTGGCTTTATCTGGATTATTAAACAGTTATTTGATTAAGACCTACTGTAGAAGGAGGTTACATTGTTTCAACAACATCATTTAAAAGGTAAAGCTTAGACCTCAAGGACCGGAATTATGCACCACTGGTGCAATGGTCAAACATGAATCCAAACTCTGATAAAACTACTTCAGCGACCCTTTCCAGCTTGATGATAGTTCATGTATTATTTACATTTCTACCTATCAACACATCCACTGACTGGGGAATTTTACCAGGCGATTAAAAAAAATGGAGGCATCCCGATTAAAAAAAATGGGGGCATCCCAGCATGGTCTGTAAATTCCTTTTAGTAGGAATTTGTCTGCTCTACCTTTAATATAATTAAACCTCTACTGAAACTCCCAGAGTGCTCTGAACCATTAATAGTCCTAAATGGAATACTGTACCTCTATATCAAAACAGACCTATTTTTGAGCTCAATGGACCATATGGCTGAAGAGCCATGCGTTGGACAGCCCTGCAGTCCATGTTTCTGGAGAAGTAGGTCTCTCCCCCTGCATTTGAATAAAAGCTTACCAAACTAGGCTATCTGTGTGGAACTCAGGGACTGAATACTTCCAGCCTGAAAGACGCAGCCTGAGGCGTCTATGCTGGAGTACAAATCTGTAGCTGGAGGAAGTCAGTAACTGCATGGCAGTGCTGCTTTGTGGTTGGAGACGTGGACTAAAGGAGACAGGAAATCTAGGGTTCAAATCCCACCTCTGCCACGGACTCAGGTTTAATTAGCCTTTGTTCCAGTGAAAACTTTGCACCAGAAACCGCTGATCTGTTAAAACCATCTCTGCTAATACTGTAGGACTGGAACGAATGGGTTTAAATGTACTTGCAAACCCCCTGTATTTTAGTTAAATATACATCACGATATAATATGCATCACTATACACAGGTCACGATACAATGTATGTTATGGTTACATGATCATTAAATGATGGACTATCTGGTTAAAAACAACATGAATCATTGATACTCAACTACAGTCAACTCTCATTAATACATGTGTCAAGGGAGCAGCATTCTCCTCATCAGTGAGTCTCAGTCAAATGCATACTGTCAGTTTTTATTGAAGTTAAAGTAATTTAAATAAATTTCAATTACAGTACAATGAAAAGTACTATAGATTTAAAGTACTGTGCATTTTATTGAAAATACAGTTGTAAGCGAACTTTTAAAAAGGATACAATGAACAGCACTTGAAATCTGCATGTCCCATTCTGATCACAGGCGTTTTTTAAACCACAAAAGCAAGGCGTTCTCAACATCAGGGTATTGAGTAAATCAGAAACGCTGATGACTTGCATCCACAGCTTGCTGTTCATAGGCCTGGATAACTGTATCCCATTTTTTCAGAATGGTTGGCAGTGTCTGCGTGAATATTAAATCTGCAGCATCTTTCTTTTTCATGTATGGTTGTACATTATCCACCACTCTCAACACCTCCACGTTTGTCTGCAAGGATATGCATGTTTTTTGTGCTGCTTAAGTCCCAAAACTGCACTAAAATACAGTACAGAGGTGCTAACCTGAATGCAAGTTAATACATTCCCCTATTTCTTTTACACTCAGCTGTTCAAACTAGATCAGTTTATTTTATTCAAATTTTTATTCCCTGGCATGTTAAACGAATTTGTTGTAATTTACAATAAGTGACTACTTAATCTGGTTAGGACCATGTAGAAAATGTGTTTGTTTTTACTAGGGCTGTATTAGAAGGTTCAAAGGTTCGTTCGCTAGCCAGGAATTCGAAGATTGTTTTAAATCTTCGAAGGTTTGTCAGATGCCATTCACGCACTATATTTTTCTGTTAACAGAAACCGTTTGACAACGTGTTAATACTATAAATCACACATTAAATGTCACTCACATGCAAAATTCGATCTTTTGATTTGTACAATGCATATTAAAGTTGTTGTATTAGAATCCACTGCCAAATCGTTATACTGAGCAACTCTATATGGCGCGCTGTCATGTATGAAGCAGGGTGTATTATTATGACAAAGCACTGGGAGGGGGGGGGGGGGGGTGCCTATAGCAGTTGTAGTGCTTCAGTAAAATATGTACTGAATACCTTGTAAGAGAAGTCAGTCAGTGTAAGAGAAGTGCTGTAGCAGAATATGTTTGAACCATATAAAATATAAGCTAACACTAATAATTTTACTTAGCACCTGAGCACCGTCTGTCCCTCCCCCCTCCAGCTTGTGTTAAACAGAGGCAAATTTCTTCATTCGCCAACTCGACATCAAAGCGTTGTATAGCATACACTGTATTGAAAGAAATGTCTCGAAACCCCTCTGCTGTTTGAGATTATTTTTTGTTAAATGACCAAAACAAAAGTTGAATGCAAACTGTGCAAGCGTTTGTTGATGTATCATGGAGGCACATCCAATCTCTGGGTTCACTTTACAATCGGAAGTTCATAATATTATTATTATTATTATTATTAGTAGTAGTAGTAGTATGTGACTGTGACTGTGTAACCTGTTTGGAACAGTAACTGTTAAATTATGTTTTTAAGTCCACTGCAGTTAGTGCTGCTGCAATGCCAGCTTACTCGCAAGCAGCATCAATTACGTGTAAATAAACAACATGGATTTTTATTTAATTATAAAAACATTACTGTTCTATATAACGTATTTTTAAACTACATGTGAATGTGTTATTACGTTTATATGGATTACCTGTAAAATAATAGGATTTTTAATCAAATATAAACAAGCAGCTATGATGACGTCACTACTAAATTATGCAAATTACTAACATCGAAGATTCGAACCTTCCTTCGGCAATGTGTTCCAAACACTGGAAGGTCAAAATGTACCCTTTGTTGCAGCCCTAGTTTTAAATAGAATTGACTATTTTCCTTTTTTGAAAACTTTACACTACACAATTAAATCTGACCCATTGCGTCACCTAGAGGGACAAGTGACCTTCCAGGGAAAACAGCCTACTACTCAAAATATAAACGCAAAAAAAAAAAAAAACACAAAGAAAATATGCCTGGGGCTTTTAACCTCCCAAAGTTGTCAATTTCCAGCCAAACATTTATTCAGCTGTTTTTGAAAAAAAAAAAAAGCTACAAGTCAAGCAGTGATCCCAGACCTGAAGTAATGGAAATTTCCCATGATTTGCCCTCGTTAGTCCGATTTCATTTCTCTTGGAGCGATATCTCTACAGATAAGCGAGTCAAGCGCGGCCCCTTGTCCTAGCCAATGAGCCTGTGACACCTTGGACTCGGTTCCAGCAATGCACTTCTTGGCCCGGTGCTCGGCTCCTGCTACTTACTAGCAATCAGTCCAATTAGAGAGGCAACACCTTCAGCAGAGCTGCCAGCTGCTCTTAGGGACCAGGCAAGCAGGAAGAAACAGAAGCGGGATGAACAAACAGGCGTTCTTACTGGAAGATATTTATACCACACAGGGCAGAGCCTGTGAGCTAGCTAGCATGCTCATTTCCACACTCTCTCAGTAGCACTGCTGAGTGAGGGGAAGGGAAGATGTGCTTAACAAGGTAGTCCCTTTTGTTTGGTAGATTACAGTCTCTGTTCAAGTACTGGGCTCATGTTCATGTAGGGAAATTACTCATACAGAGGGATGCTGGGCTGGGAAACTCACAAGACAGGCTTCTTTATGTTACAGCTATTTTATGTCTTTGAAAAGCCCTCCTCTTACTATCACTGATCGGTTCAAGCAGGCTGAAAGATTCAATAATGTTTGTTTCACTTCAATTCATTGCAGTTACCTACCTGGATATACGAGTAAAGTGACATTTTTTAATCTTAAGTTTTTCTTTACTATGAACTGCTCATAAGGTCAGAACAGTGAATTGAGCTATATTCAATTCTCAGAGAACACCAGCTCCTGTCGTACTCCCTGCAGTAGTACTGAGGAAACTCAGGGCTCAAGTCGTCTCTAACCACTGACTGCGTATATTTGTATAGAGAATATCGGCAGTTCTATAGTTTCTTAGTGTTTTATTTCATGGTTCTAGCGCTGTAACATGAAATTCAATTCCAAAATAAGTTTTCATAGTTTTCAGGAGATTTATAGTTAAGATGGTTTTACATCTAATAGAACTCTTCCTTTGTTCTAAATCTCCAAGGGGAATGCAGATAAAACAAAGCCCTTCGGTAGTTTGATTAGAGGTTTAATTACAGTAGGAACAGTTGAATTCTGGATTAGATACACAAAGTGAAGGTTGTGTCTCATGAGAAAAATCTCATAAGAGATAATACTGCAGAAATCCTACCATGCGCAGTGCAATGCAAACAAACTAAGGAATTCTGCCACCTGTAGTATTTATCAACAACATTAAAACATTTTGGCATTACCTAATGTATGTTTAATGTTAACTGGAATAATTGAATCTATCAAAAAACTGCTTTCGTACACAACAACCCCTCATTTATTTCAGCAACACTTCATTTGAAGTGCCATTCATTACAGTAATGACATGGGTAGGCATAGAGTTACCATTTAATGACATAATAGTCACAAAATAAAAGTTCTGGATCTGAGTAATGCATTTTGTAATTACAGTATGATTGCTGCCAATTCCCCCTGCAATGTAGTCTTGGAGTCTGCAAGCCCCCAATCAGTTTATGAGCCTGATAATTCAGGGCTTTGTGCTCAGGTACAGTAAACTATTGTAAGGGCACCCCTGTCTACTTTCCCTCTAATCAGGAAAGCAGGGATGCATGTAAGAATTCTACAGTTAGTCACACCTGAATTATGAAAACCATTCAGAGAAAAACCTGGGTCTTACTGTATGCCCATATTAAAATGAACAGACATTAAATAAGCATGTCACACCGAATGGCATCCCTAACAAATTCACAAAGTCTCTCGAGTGGAGCTCCCCCCCCGGGTAAAGGCGCTCCGCGTGGAGTTATTTTCACTCCAGTGAAGTGCACTCATCCAGCCAGCACAGTACAGATTCACCCTCCGAGGCTAAGGTCCATAGAAGTGAATGTATATTGTAGCGGAGGTAAAAATAAAGTCTGGGAAACTAAACAGTCTGTGCTTTTATGCTATTCATAGGCCTACAAATGTCTTTAAAGCCTGGCAAATACAGCAGACTACACCTTTATAACAACAGCTACATTCACAGCTTATTTTGACATTTTATCCACTCAATTAAAACAAAACTACCTTGTACAAGTGCCAGAAACATTTATTTTATTTTTTCAAATGACTGTAAAGATTAAAATGTGAAAACATGCATTTCTTTTAAATATCACTGGGTGGCTGACAGAACCATGAAACATCCCACCCCACCCCATACCATACCACATACTGTTAATACTTTTTATGCTATTCATATGCTGCATCAGGCTTGTGCAATACAGAAAATACCAGAAAAATTATACATTTACAGCTACGAGTAAAGAGACAATTATATTTCACTTTCCCCAGGGTATTGTGTTGACTGTCCTTGGAGTTGGGGGTGGGCAGGGATTAGTTCTGCACTGTTTAGCACAACCCTGGTACAGCACATACACACATTTACAGCGTGCGGTGCTAGTAAGTCATTGCTGGTTTATTTAACATTTCTTAATATACAGGGTGCTTATAAAGTCAATTGGCCTGTTTGTGCTGCTCTTGAAAATGAATGAGGGATGCCAGCCATCATCTGTAAAGTGCAACAGACAACCACGCACAAGAGATATAATAGTGCTCGGACTTACATTTTCTAAATGGATTTATTTCAGATGTCATTTGTGCATGTGTTTCCTTTGTATGACATCTCTTTAATTCAGTCTGATACAACTCTGTTAGACGAATGAATATGAAAATGGGCCTTTTTTTATATACATATGTTTTTCTACTCTCTTTTAAGTTATACTTTATGGCATGTGACATTGCATAATTGATGTTACTAATACGAGGTACTGTGTATAATTGGTCAGGGAAATCAAATTTCATTGGATTTGCAGATGCCTATGGTATAACTTGTGTTCAAATGAACAGACAGACAGACAGACAGGCTCCTCCATGCATGCCCATATTCTGATACTCTCCAAACTGTGATACACCTACACAACTAAATGAGCGGTTCTTTGTAAAAATGGGTGACACTTAAACTGTACATGTGTAAAGACAGACAGGCAGGCATCTCTATATTACCTTTACTATTACTCTGATACAACTAAAGGGTGTCCTAACCAAGTCACAATTAAATGCATGGCAAGGTAAGTGACACAGTATAGCCCTGTCGCCAGGATTATTGCTGGATTTACAAAATACAAACCACACGACTCAACCTGTAGCTGTGCTTGTAAAAACTGTAGCCTCACGCATTGTACACCATAAAAAAGCAACAGTCCTGGCACAGCAGCTGCTGCTCAAAGGTTGCTGTATTTATTGTTTTATAGAGTCTGTGTTGCACGTCGCTTGTTTAAATGTAAGCATGATGCATTCACTATAATCAGGGCTTAATCACAAGCTCTACTGAGTGCTCTTCAGCTGTAAGGATTTGGTGATCACCCTGCAACAGTAGTCTCTTTAGGACAGCCCTCTTACTGTGAATTAAACAGTCAGATTCTGTCCAAAGCAACACAAATCCAGTAAAAACTGCAATATCAAAAACCTCTCTTTGGGATGAATGGGTGAAGATACATCTCACTATGCAGGCTACTTAACTGATAAAAACAGGGATTGAAATGTACACTGCTGTCATTTGCTGGAGGAGATAGAACTATACTATTGAACACATTTTCGGATAGTATAATGTTTTTAGAATAGTGTGTTTTTAAAAGGAACCTATTTCGTTTTTGTTGTAGTTTTTTTTTTTTTTTTTTTTTTTTTTTTTTAATACGTAACTTTGCTCAAAATTATATGGTTTTAAATTTCTTTAAAAAGATCACCCTCTGTACAGCGCCAATACAAAATGGCTTCTGGAAAAGGTATAACCAGGGATAGAAAGCACAATATTTTGGCATTGCAAAGAGCACTGTGATCGATATTAAAAAGTCTGCCTCAGAGATTTTAAAGTTTGTGGTGACAGTAGCGGTGGGATTTTCGAGATCTATTCCCCGAGACGGGTACTTGAGCATTACAATTTCCGAGTACTTGAATCAAACGCCACTCTCCTCTACATGCTGTACCAGAGTACATGAACCTCCCAAACTGTAAAGACTGCTGTAAAATGCTCCAATAAAATCCAGGTGTAATTTACTGACTCAATTGATGACAATTAATGTTTACTTTCAATGTAATAGTTAAGCTGAATTCTACGTTTTTAAGCACTTGGCTGATATTTAAACTGATCAACACACATACATTTTAGCTTAAAAACATTTTCAGGGCTGAGACTGAAAACCCTGCTTCTGGATGTGTACTGCACTACAGGGTTAATAATAACATTTTTAAAAATACAATACCACACCACTTTATGACCTGGCAACACACAATCACATTTTCCAGAAAGAGGGCATACTGTATGTTTCCAATTAACGACTTATTGACTGTTAACACGAGAGTTTAGCATTGCTTCAAGGCAGGCATGTGTGGGAACTTCGGGATCTTTGATTATGAAGAATAGACAAATAAACCGCATCATCAAGCTGCACATTCAAAGCATTAACTCTCAGATACAGGGGGAGCTGTCACTACACTGTAATCGCTAGCTTGTCCTTGTATGTGCATTGCTATCAAGTCTTGCCATCGACCCTGTCGGTCTACTGAAGTCTATGACCCGCTTACTGTTAGTTGTGTACTTGCAGTGAGTTAACCTCCACCCCATCAACACACACACATTCCTCAAATACTTTCCAAGCTTTGCGGTGACTAATTAGAGAAATTATACATTCTGCTAAGGGAAAAAGGGAAGCTTATCTGAAGCCAGGACCCAATGAGAAACAGTCTTCGGAGCAAAACAAAAAGAAGCGGGTGCACCTCCGTTTTATAACGGATTGGTGGTTCTGAGCTTTTGCAAACTGCGTGAGAGAGATTTTATATATATAATTAGGGCTGTCAAGAAATGATAAAAATTAATTGAGATTAATCTTGCAATTACAAATTGTAAATCATAGTTAATCAGTTTTAATATTTAATTGATACAATTACTGCATCCATCTCATTCGTTTGTTTTAATATTTTTTTTGCTATTAATAATAATTTATTTTTTTTTTTATTATTACATATAAGGCCTTACATGGTCTTGAACCTTCTTATCTTCAAGATCTTCTGACCTCATATGTCCCTGGTCGTTCCCGGAGATCGGAAAATGCTAATCTTCTGCCAGTCCCTAAAATTCATTTGAACTCTGTCGGAGCCAGGGCATTTAGTTATAATGCACCTCATCTTTGGAACCTGCTCCCGATTCATATCAGGAATGCTAGCACAATTGAATCTTTTAAATCCTGTTTGAAAACTGATTTGTTTGGGTCTGTTTATTTGTAGCTGGATTATACAGTAGGCTTTTTATATTTCTTTTGTAAAGCGCCCTGGAATGCTTGCATGAAGAGCGCTATATTAGGTGAAATTTGTATTGCATTGTCGTTGTATTATTATTATTATTATTATTATTCAAAAAACAACCAAGCATCAAAAAAAAAATCTGCTGTCCTTTTTCTGGATAAACACTGTTGCTCCCTCTTTATCATATGTAAATTATTATACATGACTTATTTCTTTTGGTAACATAGTACCAAAGGATGAGATAAATTGATACGTTTTCAGGTCGTGGTAACGTATAGACTGTCAGCATTAATATACCACAAATGTTTTTATTCACCGATATGTAAACATATACGTATGTATTTTTTTAAAAAGTACCTGCAATAGAGGTCGATTTTTCACGAAGGAGAAGAAGATTCTGTAAATAGGCGAGACTACGATCGGTATAATTCTTTTCTTACATCACATATCACTGCCTCACATCAGCTGGAACAGAAAGAGACACTTATTGCAAAGCAGGATGTTTTATTATTTTGTTTCTGCACAGACTTCCCCGCTCCTCTGTTACCAGGGGAAGCCTGGAAGCCATCGGCGCAGCGCGCAAACAAATTGGGTGCTGATAAAAGCCGGTGAATTAATACAAAGAAAATGTTCAAAACAAAGCCAACCTCAAAAA
The DNA here is from genome assembly GCF_017654505.1 of Polyodon spathula. Taxonomy (NCBI): domain Eukaryota; kingdom Metazoa; phylum Chordata; class Actinopteri; order Acipenseriformes; family Polyodontidae; genus Polyodon; species Polyodon spathula. The sequence continues at coordinate 106,069 of NW_024472214.1, read as the reverse complement.
ATAAAGACAAACACGCGGGTAAAAAAAAAAAAAAGTTAACTGTGACAAATTGACAGCCCTTATATACACACACACACACAGTACAGAGTCAATTATCTGAACTAACTGGGACCGATATTAGTTTGACTACTGTACCTTTAATAATGTACAGAATAAAGTTAACATACACAAGCACTTAGTACACAAGTGCCTACTGATGAGATCTAGCTGGTAACCTGTTCATTAAATTAAGGCAATCCAGTTAAACGTTAACACCTACAGTTGAGGTAAAATGAACTGAAAGGTAGCTGTTTGTTCAACCTTTTTGAAGATCAATTTATGATACAATTACAGCTAAAATCTTCCGACTACTAGACACAAAAATGATCCGGAATCTTGTGATATTTCCAGGGTACCGCAGTGGCAGGAAAGGACCCTGTGCAGAGTAATATTTTACATTTTTTTCACGTCATTTTCAGTTAATCCAGGGGATGGGGTTATAAGTATTTCATTCACTTAGAGCACTAAATAAAACAACGGAACACAACAAAACTGGCTTTGTCTACTGCTTTTACAATTCTTCATTAGTTATTTACTTTGTATAGCGATGGTGCACGTCACCTGCCAGCACTTCTTTTGGGATGTTGTGTTTACGACTTTGTGATAACCTGGACCCCAGCATGGTGCTCTTGTAGGGTGCTGTGTGGTTAGGTTTAAAGAGAATCCCTGTTTTAAAACAGCATTTCAGGACTTCTTATGAGCACAACAGTGGAGTATGCGGTTCGATCTTCTTTATTTCATAATCCTTTTGTTTTCACACTTCATTTTTCACTTTCTGTGTTTCAGCCATAAAACAATGGTACACTATGTAGTAATGCTGAAATACACTTATTTATAGTATACACATATCCTGTGTTTTAGGAAGTGAGCCTTGCATCGTGCTGAAGACAGGAAACTGCACGTGTGGTCCTATTCCTTGAACTTACAGTGAAACAAAAAAGAATAAAAGAAAAAGATTAACAGCAAAACAGGAGGTCTGCCATTACCCTCAGCACACATTTTAAAATCTTGTACACCTTACTGTGTATCTATTCATTGCACACATCAGCCCTTCACAAACTGCAATACTAAGCCACTGAGACAAACAGCTGCCCTGTATACAGCTCACTTTTTCTGAACACTTCAGAAATATCTTCCACCCTTCTTTCCCAATCTGATCTGGTATTTGCAAGACCTAAAATAGCATTGTTTCACCTGCTGCTCAATGGCTATTCTAGATTGAAGACCAGTTATAAAAGTGAGGTACAGCTACTACAATGGGGTTAACAGGACTACCTGAAAATAAGGGTGTTTTCTTTAACCTAGTAGTATCACATATTCATTTTTAAAATGAAAATATATTTTTGCCATTGTTTGTTGCAAAATTGCACACATAAGCTTACATATTCCATAACACATCTAGTTTTACTTTGTGGTTTATAAACAATCATTATTTTTTTTTTAAATACAGACACACATGGATTATGATTTGTCTTATTTTTAGCTCAAAGTTTATTTGTGTTGGACTGTGAATGAAGAATTAAGTCCACATCTCGGCCGGACCAAATGATCTAATACTGCAGGTAGCGTTTTGCACGGGACTCCCTGCACGGAGTCTGCCGGGGAGCTAGAGATCCATGTAGCTCCTAAACCTGCTCAGATTGCTGGTCTGTTTGACAACACAGAGCGAAATCCCTGCCGTCACCAGCAGACTCAAGCAGTGCTGGGACAGGGATGTCTTGAGAGGGGCAAGGCAGCTTCCAAAGGGGTCAACTGCCAAGAGGACACGAGAACATCCAGGCGCCAAAAAGATGTTCCACTCTGCGCACTACAGGGGGTGAACGCACGTCCACCCCATCCACTTTCCACATACACCACCAACAACAACACATGAAATAATGAAAACAGAGAATTAGTGAAGAGCCCTTATGCAGTAAAATACAGTACAGACAGTCCTCGCACTTACGACACAATTGGTTCCTGAAAGCCGCATCGTAAGTCAAAGCACATTTTCCCATTGGAACAATGTTATAAATTGGGGTTACGTTCCTGACTCTTCAGCCAGATAACACAGTTTTACAAAAACGACCCGTTATATTGTACTCATGCAAATATTTATTTATCTCTTTACAATCAGTCCAGTGATTACGCATATATTACTCAGACTCCTACCTGGCTTGTTTAAAAGTACAGACTAGGGGCTTTCCAATGACGTATTCAGTGTGTGTGTGTGTGTGTGTGTGTGTGTGTGTGTGTGTGTGTGTGTGTGTGTGTGTGTGTGTGTGTGTGTGTGTGTGTGTGTGTGTGTGTGTGTGTGTGTGTGTGTGTGTGTGTGTGTGTGTGTGTGTGTGTGGTAGCAGGAAATCCGATCACCTGAAGTTAAGCCCCTCATCATGTGACAGAGTTCACAGCTTAGGTTTCGTTTTGAGTCAACTGCTCTTATCAGACATTGTTAACAGCAAATAAACTTTTTTTAAAAAAACAGTTACATGCGTTAAAAAAAAAAAAAAAAAAAAAGCTAGACTAAGTCAGGGCGACCACGACAGGTACCACAGTTCGGACACCGAGCTGCACACATGTCGTATCGATGTCGTGAAGTCGAAGCAGGGTAATAATGCAAGAGAGTCACAAGTGCCGTGCGTTGCAAGTCGAAGTGTCGGAAATTGATGATCGCCTGTAATTGTACAATTTACTGTCAACATGGCCTAACCGTGAATTAAGAGAATTTGTGAATTATCAAACTGTAAAATAGATGGAACTCTGTTATAATAAATCAATTAAATATTATCCTTCACCACGGCTATAAATTCTAAATTAGTCACCCGAAAGAAGATCAACAAGACCTACACTTTATGCTCGTCAAATCAAGAATCAAATAACATAGACATCAGATGTCTTCATATGTCTCCAGATTCTTAAACTCACAATAGTTTGTCCAGGCCAGTTTTCATCATAATGTAATAGAAGCTTCTTCAGGTAAGTGCTAAAGGTCCTTAGAAGTTTTGTCTCTATTAGACTAGTGGTTCTCCAGCTGTATGCAAATTCCAGATGTACAGACGTACCCCTCCACTCCACTTCAATAAATCTACATAGATAGACACCCCAGAGGGTGTCAGGAGTTGCTCAATAATTCATTCTTGCCAGGACCCTCATGAAAATGAGACATGCAATCTGAAGGGATCTTATCTTGGTTAAACAAATAAACAGAGTATTCCAGCTCCAGGGAAAGTGCCTAGGAACCAGGTTTGTTTGCAATAATCTATTCGACTCGGTTCTCATGTTGCTCTATCAGATTATTGCATCCTGTTTACACCCTGTTGTGCAAGCAAAAGTCTGTGCTGGCTTTCAAATGAATCTCTAACATTTCTCATCCAACACAGCCAGCCTCAGTCTTCAGGTGGGTATTCCCTTGGTCGTGTCCTTGTACTGTACTGTACAGACTCGACAACTAGGAGGCAGTTTGGTCTTATGGTTAAAACTGAGGGACTAAGGAGACAGTGCAATTTAATTATCAGAACTGAGGGACTGGGAGGCAGTGTGGTTCAGAGGTTACAGCTGAGAGACTGGGATGCATGCTTGACTCCTTCATAAAGGACACTTGATTACAGCTTTGTAGGGAGATAAAAAGGCCAACAGAAGCAGGCTGTTCTTCGCCTGAAAGTCTGTGCCACTCAAGTATTATTATATCTTTTGTTTAAGTTAAACACCAGCAGAAATGTCTCAGTTTAGGGGAAAATGCTGTTGACTAAACACTCCACAAATAAACAAGTGTCACCCACACAGTAATTAAACTAGACATGTAAGAGGCTGCGAATAGGAATCTCTCTCTGGAACAAGGTGAAGCACAGATAGACTTCAAAACCTCATCTTGTTTTTATTAAATTCATTGTGTTTAAATTACTGGGTTTCTTTCATTAAGAGAAATACATTATGCCGCCTCCTGGCAGTTAGTTATAGAAACTGGCACAGAGCCATTGCTAATTCAACGCTGTACATTCACATAACAGTACTGCGTGGAATGCTTACTTTAAAAAACTCTTACGCTTTCTGTGGCACACAGTAACAAAGAGCTGGTGGCCGGAATGGAATTTGCTTTTGCATGCTCTAGATATCAATTTTGGGGCGATTGCACCAGGGAAATTGGGTAAAATGATTAATTGAGATACTTGATACATGAACAAAGGCAAAAGTATCCCACTTGGCCAGAAGCATCTTGACACCCCAGCAACACGAGTCCCTCGTGAGCAGGTTTTCAGCCACACTGGGCAGATTGTAAACATCTTTTAAAGCAAAGAATACAGACGCTATCCTGTTTCTTAAATGAAACAAAATATAAGAAATTAACACAAAGATACAGGACTGTTTTTTGTAAATAAGTGATGTTGTTGTTCCCAGAAAGGAATCATCCATTAATTGGATTTACTTGTTTAATCATTCAATGGATTATTTGTGTTTATACCCCACTTGGCACCAAATAATACAAAAAAAAAAAGGCACGACGTTAGAGGAGTTATGCATAATCTGATGTCATTTAATGGATCACATAGCTTTTAAATCATTTAGTAGTTATTGAGTACATTATCAGTAGTTCGAAATGTTAGTTTTAGTGACTTTGAGGACACTGAAGCATCAGCTGTTTTGGAAAACAATGCATCCATGGTAAAAACAAGGAGCAGGGTTCGACATTAACCATGGCCCATCGGCCCGGTGCTGTTAGAGGTCGCAATTTGGCAGGTAGTTATGAAGCACCACAGGCCCAACTGGGCCGGGATCATTTTTTAACAGTATAATGTATACAGTATAGTGCACATGGCTTCCGTTTCATGAACACAGGAAAATGGGTCAGTGTGCCAAAAAGCTGAAAAAAAACGAATTTACAAACCCATTTTTAAAAACATGCCCACCCCTCGGGAACGGCGTAATTGAACTCGCCCGCTCTTTCTGGCAGCACATCATATTTATTGTAAAGTCAGCATCTGAGACTGCGCACAGGAGTGCTGCTGGTAATACTCGGTACCTTGGCATGGCAATTTTTCTACAATTTCTTTTTTGTTTACAACTAAGCAACTGTACCAATAAGCCAAAAGTATTTAAATCAATAATGATAAAGAAAGAAATGGTGAAAAAAAATTAAGACAAAAATATAGAATGGAAGAAAGACTTAATCTGGATTCATGAAGACAGTGAAACAAATGTCAGTTTCCCAGACCTGCAGATAAAACAGCAGCTTTTTTGTTAGGAATTCAACATTTAGTTGCCCTCATATCCAGTCTCACAGTAACAGTTCGCAAGATAGCAGGAGTCTGTCTGCTGTGACTGCAGCCAAAAAAAGATGCACCAATGGATACCCAAATACCGCGCATGGAAGCTGGACAATGGGATCGAACTGTCTAACGTTCTGATTTGGGATACAATGTGTTCAGGTCAGAAATGCCATCGTAAGATCGGTGCTGACCTGGGAGAGGCTACAAGTGACAACGATCTGAGAACGATTATTTTTACTATGATTATTTTCGATTGGTGTTTATTATTGGGATTAGTATAAATCCATTAACCTTTTAGCGTTGCTGTTACCCACGATAACAACTCGGTTGCGGGTTTGCTTGTAAAAAACGAGCATGATTTGTACACATACATTTTCAAATTCTGAATACAGTATTTTCATTAATGGCTGAAATAACTCAATAGAATATATTGAAAAGCTTTGCTTTGCCACTTTTTTGTGTGAGACGAGGGCTCTCTTTGGTTACCGTACACATTACTAAACATACAGCAATGAAAAGCCATCATTAAAGAATACACATGCGAGTGTTTTTTATTTTTATTTTATTTTCCTCTGTTCAGGACCGAGTCCGTTTGTGTTCACAATGCAGTTACAAGTGCACTTGGCTTGTTTATACAGTGTAGTGTGAACTGGTCGTTTACAATATCCTGCAAGGCATATTGAAAGATTGCAGCTATTGATGTATTGCTCTGGTTTTTAATATAGCATGTTTTAGATTCTTACATATTGCTGTGGAAGAAAGCACTGGGTGATCACTTTGCTAATTTAATGAATTCATTTCCTGAACGCCTACAGTAGGAGAATGCAGTTTACTCAATTCTGCACGTTTTTCCTAATTAAACAAACATAGTCATTTAAGAAAAGACTTAATATTTTACTATTTTGTGAGTTTTGTCGAGTTCGGCAACATTTTTGTGTCTGACCAAAATTTCTACCAGAACTCATTTTCTCGACTGTCCATGTAGTTTAGGGTTACCAGATTTTCACAGTGAAAAACAGAGATTTTTTTTTCTTTACTGACACCCTAGCAACTCTGAAGCCAAAAATAACAGCATATGAAATAACACAATAATAGTTTAAAAACTAAACATCGGGTGAATTTATTGCAGATAACTAATTATTTTATTTAGATAGATCAGCTATTACCATTTAAACACATGGTATACACATAATCAGAAGGGTTAAACAAATAATCCATAAGATTGTTTAATTTATTTTCGAATGGTATAAACACACAACCTAATATATTACTCTGCTATTAACTTGCTGAGCAGGTTGATAGTTTTGTGCTGATTATTGGGCCAGTTAAAACTGTATCCAGGCCAGTAAAAACATTACCTCAGTAGCCCAAGGGGCCAGTAGTAAAAAATCTAAATTTAAAGCCCTGAAGGAGGCATCGTCCCAGCCTTAAATATTTTACATGCAAGTGGATTTTGAATGTCGTTCACTGAGCCAAGAAAGGTTTTGTAGTGCAGTAGGTAAAATGTCCTATTTGGAATACAGAATAATAAAGGAAGCATGCACGGAAACAAAGAGAATAAATAGAGGCTATACTATTTAAGCCAGCCCACCACTATCACTCTGTGAGGTGCAAAACATCAACTGTGTATCATCACTCCAGTCAACGAATTCTAGAACTCTCATGAACAGTTAACTCAGGACTGCAGCTTCCCTCACACATCTACAGTAGCTCTATACTGTATGTACTGTACATTTTACACAGATGCGTAGGCTTGTAAACCACTCGTACTGAGATCCTGAAGATCTTGACTTGATAGCAAAACCAAGACAACGCCTACACAGCGAGAGTCTACTTCACGATTTCGGTCTGCTTTACAGAGTCGCTGATAATACTGACTGCAGGCATGTTGCTCAGGAGGCTGCAGTATGGTCTGTGGTTTGCTTTGGGGTTCCTCCTCTACGTCTCTGCGTGTTTAATTCACCTGCACAATCCATATGATCTGCTTTTGTAGGTCATGTTTTTTAGATTATGTTAAGACTCAGTGGTGCTATTTTTCAAAGAAATTTCAAGTGGATTCAAGTAAAAATGCACATTTATTTTCTTTTACACCACATAGCTACTTTGCCAGGGAAACTGTTGCCAGTGTCATCCAGTACGTTAATTGAAAAGGCATGGACTCTAAGCTTTTAATGACAGCAAATAGAAGGTATTTTCAGTTGTTTGCACAGCACATTCTATATGGCACACAATTTACACAGTATAGATATTATACCATTCTAGTTCTACTTGCCCTCAATAAAAAAATCTATTTTGAATATCTGACTGCAGTATCAATACACACCTCTGATCACAACGATAAATGCAAATGTCAGTCTGCTTTGCATTTATCATTATAATGGTTGGTGCCACTCTAACCTGTGTGCAAACGGGGGCTACGCCTGATGCATATTAAATATAGTACACTGATCCACAATTTTGGCTCACAGTTGTTACAGACTGTACAAGATCAGCACATTTAGTGTGCTTCTGGAACAAATAATACTACTACTAATAATAATAATAATAATGATATAAAACAGAGCTTTTCAGAATACCCATCTCAAAGTACTACCGCTGCAAATGACTGTTCAGCAGGCTAATTATCCAGCCGATGTGCATGCTTAGATTAGAGCAGCAAAAACCTCTCTCGCTATCCACCAGAGGTAAACTGTTATTCCAGCTGACTGGCTGGGATGAGCCGTGCCTCAGCTCTTATCTGGAGCCCTCCACCCCCTCCCGCTCGCTGCAGAACAGGAGAGTACTGTGCTGTAGATGGATTATCCCTGTGATGAGCGCGATCAGATAAACATAACAAAACCTTTCCAATACACAGTGGAGGCATGCTGTAGCTACAGCGCGGGCCCACATCGGCTTCATCAGGCAGTGAATGAATGGCCTCAAAGCTTATCGCAGAACCTGGGTTTCTCATTTCTGCAGTAACCAGCGCCGTAGCTGTATCTCTCCTACTCGGCAATATATAGAAACCTAATTCAAAAGACAAACCTTGATTACGTGAGCTAGTTTTAAAGAAGCAGATAGGAGTCTGCATTTCTGTAGAGTTAACTCTTGGTGTGCCACTTTAGAGCACAAAACGGATAACACACTGTATGACATATACACTGTGACAAACATGTTGGTCGATTCTTTTATACTACCGTCAATAGATCAGCATACAAATGTCAAATCTAACTGCGCTGCACTTCAATTTCCTGCTGATCATGTTATTTCTCTTTAGAACATCTTTTCATTATGGATTTTAGTTTTATAAAAAGCATGGATTACCAAGAGTGGATTCAAATATCAAAACAACTGCAAAAAAGACCAGTTAGTGCCAAGGTAAAACTATAGGAAGCTAAGTCAATTTGACTACTGTTTCAGCTACTGCAGCCCTTTCTTCATTGTACTTTTAGTTTCATACAGCACTGTGACAGAGATTTAAAGCTATAGATGACCCCTTCGTGCCTGTGCTGTACAGCTGGGGGCTGCACAGTAATGGAGGGGTTCAACACCCTTGGTACTGCCTGCCTTTTCTCATATTTAATCTGTTTGTTTCTTTTCAAAACAGTCTAGTCTAGCAATCATCTAGTGCCAGCTCATGGTGCTTTCTGATTGGTAGATGGAAGTCCCGTGGTATAGAACAGTCAGTCTCAAATTCAGCTCTAGACGTCATCTTTTCACTAAAGATACCCTTTCTCCTAGAAACAGATACTGCAGGCTATACTTACTGTACAAGAACATTTGCTGATAGGCCACAGAAGAAAACAAATCCAGTGCATCGATGTAATTAGTGTAGCATAGGATTACCGTCTACAAGCATACTGCATCTCCTTCACATTTTCAGCCATTTTAAACCTATGTGATTCAACAAATATTATGTTTAACCTCCTAAATGTCACTTGCTACCTTTAAAAAAGTTTACCAATGTATATTTGCACTTTTCTCATGGTTATACTATGCTTTTACCAAAGCTTACCCTTGTTTGCCATGTTTAACGCTAACCTTATTATTAGCCTTAACTCTGTACTCCCTACATTGTTTAGCTATGCTTTACCATGCTTTCACTATGCGTTATTGCACTTTGCTATGCTAAGCTCAGGGCTCTCTCCAGGCCTTTTTTAGCTGGGCGCGCCGCCAGGCTGGTTAGGTGGAGCTGCCCACCTGAAAAATTTGCAGCCGCCCAGCTGTCACTGCATTATTGCAAAGCTTTTTGATGTGCAAGCGCTGCCAAAAACACAAACAAAATTATTCGGGGGGGGGAAATGGAGCAGCATAGCTTGTGTAAGAATGAGACTGGAGAGTATTGAGGCTCATGCAAAATCAGAGGTACACAAGGCATCAGTGTGTGAGGAGGCACAGTTACTCCAAAGAGCCAACATGCAAAAACATGCAATGGCTGAGACTAACTTAAAGAGAGAGGCATTTACTGGAGCACTGAAATGTATGTACGGGTTGAGAATGTATTAAAAAAAAAAAAAAAGCATCTGAGAACTCAAAAGTAAAAATTGTAACAGTGAAAGGGGAACTAAAGAAATAGCAATTGAAAGGCTAACTTCGAAATTAAAAAAGTTGGAATATTAATCTAAGCTACAACAGCGTTAATAAATGTACTTTAATAAATGTTTTTTTATTCGAATTTGTTTGCTTAATTATTTAAGGTAATATATGGTACATGAGCATAAACACACATTATGTTCTGTTGAAAGTGTTAATGGCTGCTATGGCTGTAGAAAATTCCTGGGGAGAACCCTAAAGCTTTGAGAAAGGTACCTCCACATGAGCATTTAGTACTGCTGATGAAGGCGTTAGCCAAGACCAGCACGTTTGCCTATTTCACTTAAACCTGTACTGCCTTAATGCCAAGACAATGAACAACGAGACTAATTCAATGACAAAATGGCAAAACAGGTTGGTTACTACTGAATACAGAGACACCCTCTAAAGTGTACTTCATTTTACTATCTGTATTACAGTCAAAGAAATGACAGCCTGTTTCTCCCAGTACAGTTTTCAATACATAAACCTGCTACTAAGCCACCTGCACTAGTTTTTCACAAGCCAAACGCATTCCGCTGAAAAAGAAGCACAACTCCCTGAGCACTTTCCTTGCTGTTCTCTCATACCCGCGGTCCTGGAGCACTAAAACAACTTAACAAGCAGGATTTTTAAATTCAGCCAGTGGAATTTGCAGACTGGGAGAGCTGCCTGCGTTGCAGACCTAACTGTGTAAGTCAATGAACTGGTGCTGCTTCAGAAACTGGGCCGCAGCGTGGAACCCTAGCGAGGAGGTTATTCCTGCAATCTGTGCGAGTCTGGGCCTTTTCCTGCTCTATAATTCACTCTGATTAGGGCTTCTTTCACAAATACTGGTTCCTGCTCGGCAGCGAGTCTGCAGCGCTCTACATAAATGAGCTGACTGCTAATCATTGTAAGTATGGAAGCTGACGCAGAGGAACTGAACAGCTGCCTAAATGCACAAATAGAAATCGCAGAGGCACTAAACACACTGATCAGCTAGGCATTCCAGAATAAACAATTACAAAAAAACAGAAGTGGTCTGGAAAGACCACTAATACAGCTTGCTGATTCAGAGCTGCATGCGCTACAGTGCTGTAACCTGCCAATCCATCCTGGGCTAAACTGTGTCTTGTGATGCAGACGATATGCACTGGGGGCTAGAATGACCAACACTAATTCTGCTTGTGACAGGAGGCAGACATGAACCACCAATAGAGAAACTAGAAAATGAACTTACCGCTACCTAGTCAGCTAGCTATTCAAACTGAAAACAGGGATAGCTGCGAGCACACTCACTTTTATAAATACACTCACAGCCCAAAGTATTTCTAGCAAAGTTCTTCCCCCCCCATTCTCACCTGAAAAATGTCCAACTTCACCCACAGCCCCCTGTGCCTCAGTACTTTCCCCTGCTGTGTTCTCTGGTTAAGCAGAAACCCTTTCATCAGCTGCTTATAAATATGCTGGAGACGAAGTCACAAAGCATTATGAACAGTCACTGTGCAAGGCTTAAACATGCATTATGAAAAACATAGCTGCTTCTAAGCCAAAGAACAGTATGGGAACGGACAGACAACACAAACGGGTGGCACTCGATCCTGGCTGACACACACACAAAGCTCCAGACACTGCAGGAGCTAAAGGGACGGCCCAAGGCAGGCATGTTTGGTCAGGATATCTCCGGAGTAGCTGTCAGCTGTAGCTGGGGTCCAGAAAAAAACACAACCGCTCAGCTATTGAGACAGCCACCCCTTTTGATAAACCGTGTGAGCTGCCAGGGCCCCGCGAGGGAATGGAAAGCAAAGGGTTTTTCCCCTGGGTGTTGGATGGGCTCCAGTGAAAACTGGTTGGAACACGGGAAACATGGAATCAGACCAAAACAGAATCATCTCGTCTGGCTTGTGGTTTCTCTCTCTCTCTCGTTCACACTGATAACTCTCCCGTTCCTTTCTCAGCAATTAGCATCTGTCATAGACTTACATTCTGCCATTTTTTAGCCCCCCCCCCTTTCTCTATGTTGATTTTAATTAGAGCACAACATACATGGATAATTAATGACAGCAAAGCCTGTTGCTCTTTATTTTTCTCTCCTTATGACAACGCTCACGTTCAGCTTCAGATTCCACTGTTAAAAGGAGTCAGTAAAAAACAGAATCTCCACACAACCGAATTAAAGCACAGTTGGCTTCTTTTTCTAGTCTGGTATGCGTAAAAGATAAATATTGCATCAGTCCTAATTCCATGCAGTGTTTCTTAGTTTCGTTTTTCTTTTTTTAATGCACTCAGGCTCTTATCTTATTCTGAATTGACCGATTTACTGATTTATGACATAAACCATCAGGGGGCAAGTCAAGTAAAGAACACATTAATTATACAGCACTTGGAAATGTAATTTTTAAAGAAACATATTCTATAATGGTGGTTTAATTGGATTTCATCTGTATTCATTGTTCTGTTATTGGATTTTCCCAGGGAGAAAAAAAAAAACATTAAAAAGAAAAGGGTAAAATGCACACCAAACCAGTGTTTCGATTTGATATCATACTTAAGCATATTTTTATGAACAGTGGATATTTAAAAAGGATGGAATAGAAAAGCCTAAAGCTAAAGAAAAGTGAGAATTTTCTGCACAATTCTATTACAACACATCGTTAACAAGTTTCACATTAACAGACTTATTATTGAAAAGGAAAGCAATTACTGAGGTTCTCAGGTGTTCAACTCATTTCTTTTTCATAACCTTTCTCCGAATCAACGGATTGAATGTTTTGTAACCGGGCATTTTGAATGCTACCCAGCTGACACTACTGGGCAGAGACAGTTCTGAAACTCACTGAAATTTATAAAAGCTCAGAAGAACCCTAGCAGAACTCGTCCGGTTCATAAGAGCTGGCTGATCTCAAAACTTAATGTCGGGTCTTAAAGGATCCCAATGATTCAGCATCAACAGCACGGCTAGGTTACCCATCCCATTCCCTCACCACTGTACAGCACCTTCTGTTCTAACTGTGTTAAAACAGTTTATAAATAATCTGCAAGGGATGCCATTCCTGAAACACGGCAACAAAAGCGTGTTGTGTTTTATACAGCCTGTTAATGAAGATGAATTCCCAAAACTTGATGATAAAATTAATGATTTAAAAAAAAAATGTAGCTACTACTTAAAATGGAAACCTGGTGGGTATATTTAAGGCCCAAGGAATTATTACAATCTTTTCATTTTCTTTACTGTGCACATTTCTTGATGTCTCTGGCTATGCTGGGGGCACTTTGGCCTTTCTGACTATTCTTATTAAAAAAAACAATGCAAGCTTACAAGCTTGCCAGCCAACAAGTGTTCAAATACAGCACTGCCAGCATGTCGTTCTTTACAGAGTCTGGTAGAAAAGGCTATTCAGCACAGTGCTGGGGATTGGGCAGTACATTCTGTCCACAATAGCATGCTCCTGCTACAGCATCATGTCAATCAGAAGCCCCGCTGAAACAAACAGGAGGATTGTACACAGAGGCGCTGACACTGCAGGATCACAGGGGACTGCGAGCTCCAGATAGCCTGGGCTGATTTCAGTACACAGCAGTCTCAAGCTGGGCATAAACACACTTAACTGTGGCCCACTTTCAAACCTACATACACATGCCTTGTTTCCACGTGCAACTGAGCTGTGCCTGAAGCTGGGATTATATTTTAATTATGGCTGACCCCTATTCTCATAGTGATTTTAAAGATGCATCAAATTAGAATAGAAACAAAAAGCATGGTAAATCATTACTGTTTTCAGGCTATTTTTTGCAATTGTTCTCATTATAGCTGTTGTCACTTGGTATTTCATTCAAATTTAATCCAAGTCACAATCACTTTAAGGACCAGAATGACACATCTGGGCATAAACTTACATGCCGATGCCTGGTGCTTCATTTCCCGATTCAGATCCATACAGCCCTAATTATTATCTCTCAAACAAGTAGGGCCAAGCAATGAATCCCAACCACATAGACTTCAATTAAAAGGGACATCTGACACAAACAATTTTTACATAGTTATAATTTTCAAAGTTGATACAGTAGGACAGTTAACATGCCAATTGTCTTTACATAATGTAATGACCTTTGATCCTCAGTTCAATCTGATCACTCCCATACAGTCCTAAATGATTGTGTTTAGGGGGCTGTACCTATCTCTACAGTATATACGTTTGTTATTTGCTTTAATCTGTATTCACACTCGGTACCCTGGGTCATTAATCACCTGTGGAATGAAACTGAACTCTTTAGGAGAACAGAGTACTGAACGTCACATCACTATAGCATATTGAAATAGCACTCCCCCTTAAACCAGGCTCAGCATGTTTAGACAGTAAAAACACTTTCATCACAATGAGAAAGTTATTAACATACAGTACCCCATCGCTATAATGAAAAAGTGGATGGCCTACATCCATCATGCAGAAGTGTAAAAACTAAGTGTGATATACACACAGACAGCTGAATAGGGGGGGGGGGGGGGGGGTCACACCCAAGGAAATTAGCATACCTGTTCAAACAGCTTTCTTGTCTTTAAGAAAAACATCGGAAAATGGGGCCTACTCTACTTCCCATACTGCCCTGACACTGCAGGCTTCTGCAAATGCCTGCCAGCGGCTACAGAGCAAATGCAAAGATCAATGTCACTTTCATCTCACATGCACCATTATCATACCAGACATGCCAAGTCTCAGTCCAACGTCAGGGTCCAGAGAATAAACAATTAGATATCTGTAACAGCTACTGAGAAAGAGCCGAGTGCAGCGGCCCCTTCCGCTGGACTTCTCCTAGAACGGTTACTGTGCCTGGCTGCTGTGTAGGCTAATGAGGACACAGGGGCATAGTTACACTGGCTGAAATTACACAGGCTAGCACTCCCCTGCTTCCACTCACACACATCAGGCAGCAGCCTGAAAAAACTGGCAAAACCAGTCGCAAATAATTGTTATTTTACAAACAATGCCAAAGGAGTTCAAACGCTTCCAAAGCTTTCTAGAGAGAATGAAAAGCAAGATTTTTAGTTGTGAAGCATCCTAAACAGGCTTTAGACTGCAGATCACTGGTCTTTAATGGTTAAAAACAAACATCCTGTTATTATTACGCATGATTACAAATATAGCACCGGCTCCATCTGCAGCCAGCATGTAATTTGAATATGGACACTGTCTTGTGGAGACTAGAGTTGAAGAATATAGGAAAGAACATTAAAACATTTTGGAACGAGAGGAGACCACTTAGACTATCGGTGCTTGTCCAGAAGCTGGCTAATTTCAAAACCTTGAGCTGAGTGACAGGTAGGCATTGTGGCCCTATGGTTAAAGCTGAGGGACTGGGATACTGCATGCTTATGTTTATTAAAACTGGTATTGGGCAAATGATGAGTGGCCAAGTGATCTGAGCAACCGGTAATCAACCACTGGCTTAGTAATTGGCTCTTGTGTGGGGACAAGTCACTTAACCACCTCAAATCTTAGTGCCACCTAGCTACAGAAGTAAGCACAAGCAGCTGCACAAGTCACTTGGGTTTTCTTAGGAAAATGTATTTTCCGTTGTACAGTACAGTATTAACACATGTACTGGATCTGGTTCCTATCACTTAAAGAAGGTTTCAAGCTATTTGTTTTATTAGATCAAGCTGTTCCTAACTAGCTTCTACTAACCAAAGTTGAGAAAGGGTTGCACTTTTCCAATCAACAAAGTCAAACATCCTTTTTATCTCTATAAAGAAATGTCATCTGAACGAGACAGGGCACACCTTTCGGTAGCCGAATCAGCTCGTCAAACTAGGCCTCCAAAAGCGGAAAACAACGGGAAGAAGAAAACAAGCACGCAGCCCCAACAAAACCTCCAGCGAGGACGGCGGAAAGAGCAGAGCTCGACATGGAAAATCTGTCAAACTGTGCACTTTATTCAAATACATAATATCATTTTCCAGTGACTAACTACATCTGGATTTCATTTCCAGGACTCCTGGAGGTTTTCAGGTCACTAATAATAACTATTTCAGGCAAAACTAAAGTTCAGCCAAAGTCTACCTCTGATTTTTGAACTGTACTATAGACAGCTGCTCAGTTTTGTAATTTTTTTTGTTCCTGTTAAACTCAAGCCCCCCCCCCCCATGAACAGCAGCAGTGCCTGGTTGATGGGGAACCTGTACAGACTCAGCGAGTGCTGGGGCATGTAAATCACACATGACTGTAGGGAAGGGACTTTCTGCAAGTCGAGTTCTCAGCACTGGCATGTTCCACTATAGACCTATACGACTTACTTGCTATGCTAGGCACACAGACTTTAGGATTAAACATTTACAATACTTTTAGTCTTGTAGTTTTACCTCCAGCTAAGATGCACATGCTTGCCACATTTGTTTGTAATATTATGATTTCTGTCTCTGCTCCTTACTAGAATGGCAGGTAGGCTTGGCACAGATTAATGTTAGCGCTGCTATAAAAAGCATACTACTTGGCAACACACACAGTGCCAAAACCATTGGGGTCAGTCTGACCGGCAGCTGTTGAAGGTCAATACACACTGAATTATGTGTGCATGTGGGCAGGGGAAGCAGGTATTTCCAGCAGTGATGTCACGTGGCTTACTATGCTGGGAGCTGACGATTTGATGACATCGCGGCTTCTCTTCTCCGACACAGCTCCGAGATCTGTGCTGAACGGAGCAGTTGCTGACATCACCTGCCTCGTTTGCAGCATGTGCTCAAGGCAGGTGACGTCAGGTTGTAAGAACTCTAAAGACTCTGTTGGACATTCTTCCCTTTATGTTGGTGCCATCAGATACAAACACAAAGGTCACTATATTATGAAGAATTAGAAATATAGGTTCTTTTTTTTGAATGCTATACTAAGGGACCAAGTGCTGAAGGGGTTCGAAGGCAGGATTCTTGTACAGTTTTAAAACCTGTAAGAGGAACGCTTTTCCACCTAATGCCCGAAGAAGAGATATTGTTGTCTTGAGCGCTAGTGTATATTTATATACAATGCTCCTCCTTCATAACATTATAGGGTGTAGTTATGTCACTGTGCCATTTATTGCAAGCATCGGGGAATAGCAAAATAGGGCTAATGGTCTTGTATGCCGTAACTATTTCAGTGGTATAAAGGGGGGCGCTGTACAGCTATGGCCAAAAGTTTTGCATCACCTAGAACTTTAGGACTGAGACATAATACAAATTTAAAATAAACTATCTTTTTTTTAACATCACGTAATTAAAGAAACTACAAAATTATATTGCAAAAGTCTAACAGAAGCCATAATAGTAGTACAGTATTTCCTATTAGAATTCAGTATGTTAACAATATCATTGAGCAGGTTTCAATCAATTTTGTTCATTCTATAGGGTTGATGCAAAATTTTTGGCCATAGCTATATGTTGAGTTGATGGGAATCATTTCCTTTCCATTTAATCCATGGCTTTTTGTTGCTGCTCCTTGGAACACCCGTTTTCCTTGTTTATTGAATAGAAATATATTTTTAGCTGAACCTATTATAGTTATAAAAACAGTCATCTTTTACTGTACTCCGGACATCTTTGAAAAGAAAACTCAGCGATGGCAGATTCCACAAGTGCTGTCACGCCCGGCAAGACAAGAAACAATGCGGTGCTTAGTGTTATATTTAGATGCTGGAAGTGCAAAAGAACTGGACTTTTCTGCATTGGCACGTCACTTTTCCAAGAGAAAAAAAAAATAATAATAAATCAGACTGGGAATACACATTATAGCAGACAGGGCCATCATTATTTGCATTTGTAAGGACACATAGTCTGGGTATTGGTCTGAGTACGCAGATAAATGTTCCAGAAATGTCCCTAAATTTTATTCCGTGTTGTAACTAGCTGAATTTTAGCAGACAGCAGCCTGATTCTCAAAGGTACAGGTTTTCATTAGCACAATTTCGAACCACTCAGACATTTAATTTGGGGTCTTGTAAGCTGTACTGTAAGTATGGTTTCTTGTTCATTTTAGAAATGTACTTGGTATTTTATTCCTTTCATTTCAAAGTGTGCCAATGACAACTTAGTATTTTTAGTTTCTAAAAGGCTGAACATCAAAAGAGGAAACAGTTGAACAACAGAATTAAACTATGTATATTACGTTTTTTGTTACAGTAGCATTATCTAAGATTGTGTCCTCATGCCTTACAAGACCTGCTTTTAAACCATGTTTTTAACCCTTGCCCCAGTGAAGGTCCCTACAGGAGCTGCAATTATTCAATTGCTTCCAATTCTCAAGATTCTGCTCCAAAAGTAATTGCTGGATAATTCCGTAATGCATGAAATAGGCTGTTTAAGATGTCCAAATTAACCTATGTTTATGAACTCTGTGAAAACAAACTGCATGACATTCTGTGTACCACATTTTGTTCAAGAATTAAACAGAAATCAAGAGATTTAAAAGAGACTATATTTTTGTTTTCCTGACTTTCACTTTGACTGTACTGCAGGTTTGATGGGAGCTGCAGCTCCCTACAATACAGGCAATAACACCCCTCCTCCTGACCCCACATTATTTCTTATGGGCATAGGAATGGGAGGCAGACTGTCTGCTACAATGCACAGGAATCAAACTGATAGGGCTTTGGCAGGAATAATTGACACTATCAAAGTCAAAATGAAAAGTGTAGAACACAAAAAGATCAACAGCAAAACAATGGACTTGTGGGAATACTGTTTATTTATTTTTTGTCCATGCCTTGGTTATATACACAACTGCTAGGACCAAGTCTTTAGTCAAAGTACTCTACAGATTACAGCACTTTAACCCCTATGATGTACTGTGCTTTGTGGCATCAAAGGCCCTTCACGTGAAACTGTGTTTGTTATTCACACCAATTCAGCAGATCAGGATTAAAAATAAATAACCATTTAAGGAGATCGTAGTACAGTATATGCTTGATATTGCGTCCAGTCTAGAGTGTCTGCCCTTACTCAGATTAGTGTCCAGTTCTACTGGCAATGGTTAATTAGCACCCCCCCCTCCCCCATTCATTTTTTCAATATCTTAAAATATTACGTTACCTACACATCAAAAATGATGTTTCTCTTACACACTTTTGCCACAGCGAATCGAGCCCGCAAGCAACCTTGTCTTCTACGGTATGTAAAAAAGTCTGTTTCAGCGTTCCCTTTTCAGGGCTGTAAACAACAGGTGCTGGAGGGAGGGTTTAAGCTCAGAGGAAAGAGCGTTTGAGGAATGAAGTATTGTCCGCTTTATATATTTTGTGATGACAGCTTATCCAGAAACATAAGAAAAATCTTATTTCGTCACACAGTGTTACAATAGTTGTATATTAAATTCCCCCACTTGCACTTTGTCTGCAGCTCATAGACCAGCTTCTGCTGCATTAGTTCATATCAATACTTTTATTTATTTTTTTTGCCCCGGTGTGCATTGGCCCTCACTGAAATGCACTGACAAGTTGCACTATTTGAGGACAAAATAGACTTAACAGCAGGTGGGTGATTCTCTAAGATCTTTCTGTTTGGCTAAGTCAGTTACCGTATTTTGAATCTGTATTATAAAATCTATATTTATAGCCGGTTTAAAATGAAACATTCCCAGCATTCGATAGTGTTGAGATCAAATGCGAATTCTACATGCGAGGATTTTCTGACCTGACAGACAAAGCGTTTACCTTTAGTTATTACAATATGGAGATTCAGAACTCAAGCCCTGTAAAAGATTTGAGTGAATTTAACAAAGTGTATCCCGGTCATGTAGGCTGCTAATCCAAGTGGTGCTGCACTGATGATTTCACAGTGGCCAATTAGCGCCTACTCTATAACAGACGCTCTTCTCCAAATAACCGTCCCGGTAAAAGAGAAGATTGTGCAAATAAGCACCCATGTGCTATTTCAAGCAAATACGCTAATCATTATCCATCTGGTTACAGCAGCTCTTGTATCAGGTACAATAATGAACTTTACACTTCACTCACTAGATCGACTAATGGGGGAAAAAAATAAATACTCCAGATTTTTCCCAGAACTCTTAAATCTCTAGTACTTTCAATTTGATCCTACTTTCTGCTAACAGCTCCTACATGTTCAATAGTAGATTTTGCTCCACTTAATAGAAAAAAGGTCTGTAAAATAATATATTGAAACACAGAGGCTATTAAAGAGTAAACACTGATTTCACTGCACTTCAGGTAAATGATAAACACATAGATCACATTCTCCATTTACTTGTACTAAAACGACAGTAATTTGAAAACATACATTTTGATCAATCACCCTGTCATTCCAATGGCTTGTTTCACAGCCCCTAATCAGCACTCAATATCCAGCTTGCCTGTTTTAAACATATTACTGGGTGCTCAGAAAGAGGGATTTTTGTTAAGGTTTTTAATCAACACATGAAATCCTGCCTTATCCTAAAATGTCATACAGCCCATATTCAGTGAGTACATCGAACAGTGCCTGTTGTGCAAAGAGTAATCAATGTGCAGAGTACACTACAGTAACTTTAACTACTTAATATAAAGCATTTCACAGACTTCAGGCACCTGGTTCCTGAAATATAGCATTCCTTAACCCCACTCACAAGCAAGACTCAAGAACTTATTACTTATAACTTAAGCTTATGAACTGGTTGCATGACAATTATAACCAGTTCTGTGCTTATAATCTAAAAAACTTCAATGTGACCTACATACATAGGCGTGCCTTCGCCATTATATCTAAAAAGCAATAACAAACTAGGCAAACAAACTGTTCAGTCCAAATTGAACAAGCCAGAAAGAGCATATCAATGACAAACAGAACCAGCCCTTTTCACTGTGCAGACCAGAGAGAATTCCACCAGCAATCCCAGCTGCCTGCCTGCCTGAGGGAGGGATGGGGAGGGAGGCCTGCGTCAGCCACTGTGACTGCTTCTTACTACCCCCTCCTTCTGGAACTCTTAACAGAAACTGACACAGCATTCCAAGCTAATTGTGCGTTTGGCATCAGGGCTTCTAGAAAGCTGTGCGAGGGAGAGGGGCCCACACGGAGTCGCAGTGATCAGACGCAGCACTGAGAGCCCTCGGTGAGGCCATGATGAAAGGCAGTGACCTGGCTGCAGTCCTCACCAGTCACTCCACTGTAAGCAGGCAGGGCCTTCAACAGACAAGAGGGAACTTTATTTTTTTATGTTAACCGGCAGCCATTTTAGTGCAGCGTCCAAGTTGTTTATTTCTAGATCTGTATTTTACGCGCTGCATTAATTAGTAGCGTTGCTACATTCACACATACTGTAGGACCATGCAAAGACATGATGAATATGGCCATAAAACTCATTTAAAGTTCATTCAAACGATGCACACTCCATTTGCGCTTTTTGGAAGTTTATTTAATGCTATCAAAAGATTCCATTCCCTCAATCCCGTGTAAAAAAAAATCATTAAAAAGCATGTCCTACCCTCTGTCCTAGGATATCTTTTTTTGTACGAACAGTACAACACTTTTGCTTCAAAACAAATAATGTTTGTTTGAATTTATTCCAGAGCGTGTCCCAGAACTTTTTACATGTACAGCAAGACCCGACACAGAGATTCTTACGCAGCAGGGATCAATACAGCAGGGCTTTTTTAAACCTGTGCAATCATTAAATAGGTGGTCTGATATGACAGGCACCCTGGATTATCTTCTAATGATATGATACCTCATTGCCTTTCCCTTACATGCTGTGGAGTAAGCCTTTCAAGCTTCCATAACACTCCTGCAAAAACTAGCAAGGTAACTAATTTATGAATCCTATTTTTAACTGTCGTGAGTCATGCTCAAGTGTCTGGGCTGGGCTTTGCTTTGCTGTGTTATCTCTTTACACACAAGGCAGGGACATCCAGTAGGGGCTGCATACCAAAACCTGATCCATTATTCCTGGCTAGACCACAGGATTAGAAGTTCTAATAAAAGATCTAGTTTAGGGTGCCCGGTGCATCAGTAGGCTTCCTTCCAAATGTATACACATGTCCCTAGTCTGATATATATGGCACTAGATTCACTGGGAGGGTATTTTAGGTTGCTGTATATTTTAGGGATAACCTTTACTGAAAACCAACTTAATTATATAGGTTTCTAACTGCAATGTTACTAATAAAAATGATATTGTTTATCAAATCCCTCATGCTTAGCTTGCACTGTGCTTGTGTGATTTATATACTGTGAATACATATTGTTTGAGGGGACTCTGAACTAATCCACACTATCATGCATGGCCCTGGATCAAATGGACAGTGAAAATATTAGATTTACTAGAAGTTGTTTATTTAAAAACACATGTAATAAATGTTGGTTCAATCAGAAATGTGTTAAGGGGGTATAAACAACAATTGTTAAAAGCAGTGATGAAATATAATACTGTTCCCATGTCTTGCAGCACTCTCTACACTTTGCTGTTCAAATAGTAACCTATACAAGATCTACTCAGAGTTCAATGCATGGGCTTACAGGGTTCCACTCATGCGCTTCATCACTTTAACCCAATGCCTTACTGAAATGATATGACCTCATTAGCGATACCAGTGCCTGGTTAAAAATCAGCAGCAAACTTCACTTGACCTTGAAGAAAAGGTGGCTCTGGTAAACATGTTTATCTGCTCCAGAATCCAGAGCTTCTAGCCAGCCTGATAGCACTATAACACTGTGATCATAGGCTTTTAAAACAAACCATTTCATTTGCCAACTAACAGAAATTAACACCTTATCAAATTTCTTTGATTTTAAGGGTGAAGTGCTTAAACATAAAGCACCTTCTTTATATAGTACCCCCTCCATGCCTCAAATAAAAACACAGAACTTCACCTGTTGAAATTTCTCATGAGTTTGAGTAAAATGTTTTGTAAGACATTGTATTGTGAGGTGGTTCTGATCGTTTGTCTAAAAAAGCAACCACCTTGACTCAAGAGCCCAACAAGACAGCACCACAAAATGTCATACCCAGCAATAGAAAGAGGGGAGAAGAGCAGCAATTTGAAGCCTGCCAGGCAAAAAAAAAAAAAAAGCTAAAAAAAAACTGTAGCCATGATGAGAGGCTTACAGTGTATGTTAGTTCAAATTAACATAAAAAGGTCATAATGTAGAATTATTGCCTCCACCACAGTACAACCCTACAAGGGAATTTCATTCGATTTCAGACTGCCTGTTTGTATGCCAAGAGATTCAGTACCAAATTTAGTGAAACTGCTCTGCTAATCCCAGCGCCTGCCCTTTAAAATCTGCACTGCCTTACAAATCCTGATCAATCCCAAAACAAGCAAGGGATGCGTTTACGCAGAAACGACCCAGAAGCACGGCATCATCATTAAGCAAGAACCATGCTGGGATAAGTTAAGGCAGTAGATTAGGGCATACCTAATGAGGTCATTATCTGATAACAATACCCACATCTGAACACCTCGTGGTTATAAACCAGGCAATATATATATATATATATTTTTTTTTTAAAGGTTGCACGACAAGCCAAGTTCAGGTTCTAGAGTAAGGATACAGTTTGTTACCTGTGATCTCAACAACTGCACGAAGAAAGGAACCAGCTGGATTAGTTTGTTTTAGCCATTCGGGGTGTACTGTACAGTCCAATCGTGCTGACTTGTTATACATGTTCACTGTGTAAAGTTCTGTCTTAAGCTGTAGAAAATATTAAATTTTGAAATAGCTGTCAACAGGGTTAAGGTCAATTCCTGTTTTTCAAATCCAATTCCTTTTTAAAACCAATTCCAACACATCGATCAAAATTGCAATTAGCAGTATTCTGTTAGAATGAGCTTCTCACAGTGGCAACAAATGACTTCTATTGAAGTCATTTTTAGACATTTAAAGTGGCTTCAAATGAAAGCAGTGGAACAATCACAACTATTATTATGTCTCTAAAATATAAATTCCAATTCCTTCAAAGGAACTAGGAATTTAAAAAAGGGACCAAAATTGAAAAACTAGAAGACACCCCAAACCCGGCCGTCAACCCTCAAAACAAACCCGGCCGTCAACCCTCAAAACAAGGCTTAAAAACAGGATTAGCAGTCCTTACAATTTCTGCTAAGGCTGTGTTCTACTAAACTTTTCAGCCTTTTAAACTGTAAAACAACCATTATAAATTACAAATTATTAATATAAAAAAGTACAGAGTTTATATTTTACTAACGTATTTCAAGAAACTACAAATGAAACAGTAGAAACATTTAACATACAGTATTGTTTAGGATTTTTCATTTACATGTTTTAAAGAGCCTTGGATAACTATATTTCTTAAATCAGAAAAAAAAACTTGTGTAAGTTTAAATAATTACTTTGGGGGGGGGGGGGGGGGGACAGACTGTTGATTTAAGTTATGTGTAATATCAGCTTTAAACTAAAATAAATTTTCAGATTTACAGATATCAAATGTTGTGTCCCACCCAGCAAGACTTCAAAGTTCCTACACTTTTCGGTTCCTCTTAAGACACCACAAGAAAACAAGCAAAGATGCATCAACTTCAATGACTCCAAACATGAATAAGATCTCAATCTAACCCTTAGCAAAACAGGCCTCAAAGGCAAGCTTGTGTGTCTCAAGTCTGCCCTCCCCCTCCATGCACAGCACACATTTGAAATCTCAACCTCAATGCAAAAGGGTAGAGCCCCATATCGGTTACAGCAGGAACACGCAAATCCCCAAACGATCCCTGGGCAAGGCAATAGAAAAATGAATCAGGCCTGCCAGGTTTTATTGTGCTGTGGGACACCTGGTCATCTCATTTAAAAAACAAGACAGCTGCCTTTGCCCCGATACAGCGAATCAAACGTCAAAAGCCAACAAGAACCAATGGATCACCCAGTTTCAAAAGCCTGCAGCAGATTACAGGAAAATGTTTAAGTCTAGACTGATAAATAGTTCAGAAATTCAGGCGTCAGTTAGTTTAATACAAGTTCCTTCACTGTACTAAATACCTCACACGTGTACATTAACAGATTGGTCAAACGTAGAACATAATTGCATTTGAATAAGCAATAACCCAACATTTTTTAAATCCAACAAATTTAAAGTCTTGTCAGCGAGGGGGATGGGGGTTCAAATGTTCAAGTTCATAACCTCTTCGCTGCCAAGGCGAGGGCTGCGGCGGTTCAGAGAAATAAATGTTAGTACCGTTTGGAAAGCACAGGCACACAACATAACAAAACACAAAGACACTGTAATTACTAACAAAAGTTAACCTACAAGAATGTTAATGAAGGAAACAAAAGTATTCTGTGCACACGTACACAATAACTGCTCTAACATACTGCCACGTTCCCCCATTAACAAAAAAAAGCAATCCTGAAGGCGTAGAGTTCGCGTACAAACAACCTTAAGAATTCCAACAAACTAGTAAATGAGGTATATATATATATATATATATATATATATATATATATATATATATATATATATAATAAAACTTCGATTTCACCGAACAGAATAAGGTAGCCTTTTACTTCTAAAAAGAGGAGGGAGCCGGGATGGTTAGTTAATCAAATATTCTAAAGAATAAAACACACACACAAAAACAATAAAGGCGTTAGGATCCGCCTAGGGTTTAACTCCCAAATCCCCATACGAGTACATCTGAATCTTTTAGCAACTACTTATTCGAACCCAGGCACAAGTGTTTTGTAAAACAAAATAATGCACATCAGTTGAACTCAATTCACTTCACAATATATTTACATCAGAGGGTCGCCCCTTGTGTTCATTACACTGTTTCCTTAGCTAACATCTCAGATGCAAAAAATACAATAAAACTATTTATTTACGGCACAAATGTGAAACAGAACCAAATACAAGTTTAAAAAGCCACGCTTCTCCATCTGTCAACGAAAGAACACGAATAAATTGTTAGTATTTCTGATATTCATGTACTCGTGTCGAACACGGTACTTTACTAGTGTATAAACAAAATAAATTTAAAAAAAAAATACGTCAGTCCAAGACGAAAAGAAACAAATATATTTATTGATCCACAATGCAACATATTGACAATATATATATATATATATATTTTTTTTTTAAATAATTTAAATGCTGAAAACATTTGCTTTAAAAAAAAAATAGTGCCGTATTTAAAAACATATAGTGCACTTCGTTCTATTTTAAAACCATGGTTAAAGACATAAATAAACACACGAGATTTGTTTAAAAAATATTAAACAAATAGCAATAAACATAACTCTTGTTTACAAAACACTCCGCGGGACTTTCGGAAAGAAAAACAACAACACTCCTTAGATTTAAAAGACTCGAGACATCGCAAAACAAAAACTTACAATTTAAACTTTTAAAAATTCCATTGCATGCTTCGCAAATAAAATAATATTCTGTACATTATAATAAAAAATAACACGTCCCAACTCTCTCTCTCTCTCTCTCTGATGTTGCTTCTTCACACGCCACAGCGCCACCAGTGAAAGCAAAACACAACAAACGCACTTCAATCTTTACAAAATAATTCAACCAAATCACACAAAACCCATCAAAAACATCAAGCCCGGGCTACAAAGTTGCTAAAGCGACAATAAAGTGTTGTTTGGAGGGTGTTTGGGTCGGCTTTTGCGCCCGGTTTGTCAAGGCAGCCGTTTCCCCGCGGCGGCGCCGGGGCGCCATGATGGCTTGATCGATGGGAATTGAACAAAGAGGATCAATTTCCGATCAGCGAGAAAGCCGCTTTAATCAATGGGAGAAAAGGGCTCCGAAAGCTGCCCCAAACACCGGCAAACAGGGCTCCCGAGAGGGGCTAGGACCCGAAAAGCGCTCCCCTCCCGCCGGCCTTCAAGAAAGGAAAGCAACTAAGGGGGGAAAAAAGGCTGACCTGCAGCTGCTGTAAATCAAAGCGCTTCCAATATTGAAACATCGATCCCGCATTGGCCGCCATCTTGAGACATATTGAGACGGAGTGAGAGGCTGATAGAGAGAGAGCGAGGGGCTGGAGTTCAGGAGAAAGGAGGGGGAGCGCACATAAAACCCGGAGCGGATTGATCGAACACTGCCTTCGCTTATTGAACAGGGACACGGAATGGAGTTATTGAACAGGAACCTGCGTTATTGAACAGGGCCACGGAACAGAGTATTGAACGGGGTCTGGCACATTTTTAAACCAGTAAAATGCGGAATGGAGTTTTAAACAGCGGGCACGGACTGCGAAGCAAAACAGAGTTCTTATTGAAGACTACAATTTAAAGACTGGGTTTATTTAAAAAACAATAAGAAATTAACTGTTGAAAAAGAAAACAATGCAAGTTTTTTTTCTAGCTGTTTTGTTATGTTACCGCTAAAATACTACTAGTAAATAAATAATAATAATAAAGTTCCTACAGAATTGGAAAGATACAAGTAACATGCATTAAGTACATATAGTTAATTGATTTATATATTTTTGTAGTTCGTTTGATTGTTTTTTTATTAACAAGTGAAAACACGTTGGGGATTTTTAGACGGTACTAAGTGGTTGTTTATATGCTGGACTGAAGTTATTGCGAGGTTTTTGAATTAAGACGTCACGGGTTAGAATTGAAGATGTTGGAAAACGTGGACTGCATTTTTTTGGAAAGTGAGATTGCCCAATTCGCGTTGATTTATACTCCATACTTCTGTCTTTTTAATAGTAATTCACGTTGAGAGTCTAGCAGTTTTTATTAGGTAGTTGGACTGAAGTCCGTATTGAAAGTAGCGACAGTGTGACTGAGCTTCCCGGCTCTCACCTTGCCCTGAAGGGACCGCCCTTGTAGGGGATGAGGGAGCAGCGCTCAGCCCCCTAACACGGAACCCAGTGATGCACTGCAGAAAGGGGCTGTCGTTTATTTAATGTGCCACCGCTGTTTTGTTGCTATGTAATTAACCTGGATTCTCTCTGTATGATTTTAAAACTACAGAAATCTACCTGAACCCGAACAGGGTCATTCAGTAACATACACACCCAGCCGAAGGACACACACGAAGTAAACACCAAATGGCACATGTCAGTACTCCGTGCAATTAAGTTATTAGCACATGCAAAGCTGAATAGAATTGCAGGTGACTCTGTGTCTATGGTCTTCATTAGTAACACCTGTAATAGCTTCTCCAGACATGTGGAATGACATGCTTGCCTTTTTAAGATTGAGATATCTGAGGATTACAGGCTACTGTGATGTCATACTGTCCAAGGATACAAATGTCACAATCCTTAGTGTCTGACAGTATCCAGCTTTTGCAAAGTCACCCAGCATTTAGAACTTTGAATTTGATCTTCCAATCACATTTTAACTGAGCATTTCTATAATACCCTGCCCTTTCAAACATAATCTATATAAGAATTCAATAGGATGAGTGGCCTGGTAAACAGAACGCATCATGAGGCTCAGTGATCAGACTTTATAGCTAACTTGTGGTTCTGCTACACACACAATCATCAACACACAAGACACGTTAGAAACTAGAGGAGGAAATTGGGATCATCAACGCTCATCCGGTGCCTAGCAGCTGATTGATCCAGGTCTAGTCCTCTCTTAAGGGATCCCAGTTACTGAGGATCAACAGCGTGGCTTGTCCCATCCCACTCACCACTCTCTGTGTAGCAAAACCTTATCGAGTTTGCTTGGTGTTAGCCTGTCACAGTCTTTCTTTTTAACAGAGTAAGCCACGGCTGCATGCAGAATACTGAAGCTTTAAGATTCAACATTCAAATGTAAAGTTTGCTCAGTCTGCAGCCGCTCAGGTGTGAATGAACAAGGCGAGGTGTTTAACTGACACGCCCCTCTTTTACCCTGGCATTCACACCCAGTTACCGTTGCCGTTGCTGCAGGAATGGGCAGCCTACATTACAGCAGGTCACGCTGCTCTATATAAACATGTTATACTGGTCTAAAAACAAACAGTAGCATTTTGGGACATGTTTGACTGGGATACTAACTTGTGAACAAATGTTAGTGGTCAGCACAAATATAGTTGCCCTATCACTCAGTATAAAACATCCCATGAAATGAAACACACTTGTCTTAGCAACCTAGTTATTAACAGTTAATATAAAAGTGTTGTAACTTGAGTCATTATTGTGGAATTCCACAGTGGAGTGATTGGGCAGTGGGATAATCAGCTTGTTGCAAAGTGAAGGGAACAAGGTGTGCTAGCAGAGGATTATTTCCCATTAGCACAGCAGATTCTATGAACTAAGCAAGGCCATCGGGAGCTAAGAAAACTTTTATGGAAAACCGAAAAAAGAAACAACATGAAGGCCTTATTCATAGAACTGTGTGTTTTAGAATTAGTTTGGTAACAACTTTCCATTCATTTCAGTAGATTGCTAAGCGTTCTTTAATCAGTGACCTGCAAAACAAATTGAAAGTCAACAGAAATTCAGTTGCACACTAATGTTTCTGAACCGGGCCCTAGAATCCATTCTCCTGCCGTTTTAACTTTGGTAACATGCATCTCTATTGGATATTCCTATACTTTCACCAAAGCACGTTCTTTACTGTGAAGAGCCACAGAAGGTACAACAACATAGAGCAGCCCCTGTGTTGGTGCCCTTCTGCTGGACAGAGAGAGCTGTCCTGTCCAGAGGAACGTTTTGTTAATCCCACTGACCAGGTGTCCGGTGAGCTCAGAGCAGACACCTGCAGAGTTGGCCTTTGTCCTCCTTGGGCCTGTAGCTCGCCGAAATCCGCTGTGGAGATCCTGGGTGTGAAGATGCAATGGCTTGGACAAGGGGCTTCAGATTGTCCACTGACCTTCAGTTCTCCTGAGCTGTTGTGGGGAGTTGCTGTGGTGAGGGAAGATAATTGGAGACTCCAAATTGGGGAGAAAAAATGAATAACTGGGAACACTAAAGTGAAAAAAACAAAATCCTTAATAGCAGAGCTCCAGGTAGGCTGTGCACTGGGAGTTTTCCGCACTGAAGAAATATGAATTACGTATGATTTTTCAATTGAATGTGTAAAGCATACGCATAGCTAGTGACTCAAAAGTGGTATACATAATATAGCATGTTTTAGGGGAAAATATCTAAACCCCAAAGTGATCCTCATCCTACAGTCCAAGTGTTCCTTCACTCCCCAGACTCTCAGTAAAGGACTGGAGATGTTTAATCTCAGAGAGAAAAATCAATACCAAAGATGAGTAAAGAAGAGTTTGGAGTCACCCGCTCACATTTATTTAGCTGTGAAGAGGCTTTCAGAGTCATTGATATATCTGCACTGTCAAACACAGAGCGTTGAAACACACAGGGCCTTCACCCAACTAAGGTAGGCAGTTTCATCTCAATTTGTAAAAACAAACAAATAAAACAAAACAAAAAAAAAACATTAGAGAAAGATGACACTGCTGTATAAGGGCAAACCTCTTTGTGGGAAATAGAAACATTGGGCAATTTTTATTTAGATTCATCACTGATGTGTCGTGGAAGCAGCAAACTAGAAACTGTGCAACGTTCTGTATCTTCCATGCCAGCAAATCCGATGGTATAGCAGGAGTGGGAAGGGATTAGATACCTTTAGATAGCTTTAAAAAGGATTAGGTTCCAGGTCACAGCAGCTTTAAATGACAGGTTCTTATCTGTTTACTGTTCTCCTGCCTCTTTATGATTTGTTGCAATCAGTCTGAATGGTTCCTACTACAATCACTCAGATAGTGTGTTTTAGTTTGCATTCAAGTCTGTGTTCAGGTGCTTTCACCTGAGTCCAGGAGCTGCTCTGTCGCTCTAGTTGCCTGCCATAGACATTCACAGCGCAGGTTGGATCGTCCAGTGTCTTTTTCTTAGGAAAAGCCAATGCCATCTAGGGATCAGCTACTTTGGATCTAGTTTCCTTTAGTAACGCTGGCAAATATAGATAGCTGTGCAGTCAATGACTAATATAAAGACACACTGACTAGCCTGTCTATGGCAGCAGCTAGAATTGAAGAGCAGCTCCTGAGCTCAGACAATGTGAAAAGTAATAAACAGTAACGAAAAAGAAAAATTAAAAAGGAATTTGAAACGGCTCTGTCATGAAACTGCAGCAATAGCAAACAGAAGAGAGCAGCAGACATTAGCAAACACTGTAAACAGCACCTTGTGCTACAATGAAACAACAATAACCGAACCACAACCACTACCAGGGCAAGCAGCCCCGTCTCCCCTTGGAATAGAAATGCATTGTAACAACAGCAGACCACCCAAACCGACATTAAAACCTGCATACCCGCGACAGTCACTGTGCAACCCGCAAAATACAGCGGATATGTGAGATCACTGTGATGGTGCTGTAAAAAACTGTGTGGCCGCACTCCCGTGCCCATGGCGATTAGAAGAGTGAGGGGGCGCACTCCAGTCCCCATGGCGATTTGGAGAGCGAGGGGGCGCACTCCCGTGCCCATGGCGATCAGGAGAGCGACGGGCAGCACTCCTGTGCCCATAGTGATTTGCTATGCTAGCCCAGTCGAGGCGTTCTTCCTGTGGGCGGACAGGCCACCCAGAGAGCGGGCAGTTCGGGTTGATTTCTCAGTTCCAATGCTTTCGCTGAGACACAAGGCCTGTTTTACTGTACACGTCCTTCTCGTTTCAGGTCTATTTTTATAACTACCCTTGTGATAGTTTACTATCGTAAAAGCACAACAAAGCATTGGTCAGCATTGTAAAGCCCAGAGAGGTATAGTAAAGCACATTAATAAACATGGTAAACCAGAGTAAACTATTTCAAATGGGAAAACTCCAACATTACCTTGTAAATTTACCATGGTAAACAGATAACCCTAAATTATAACTCTGCCATTGTTATTTTCAAAGGAAAACTAAACTCTATACCAGACTTAATTAAACAAATACACCAATCAAATACCCTTTTTGGCAAAGGCTTTCTTTGAAAGTGGTGCCATCTACTGGTCACATTTAGAAGCGCTATTGATTTATAGTTAGCCCAACTGAAGCCTCATACAACTATAACAAACCCTTTTTATAGCATGAGCTCCAACAAACACTCCATTAGACGACAATAATAATAATAATAATAATAATAATAATAATAATAATAATAATAATAATAATAATAAATAATAATAATAATAATAATAAAAACAGGTATAAAGTGGATATAGGTTGGTGTGTTATATGTTTTATTAATACCAAATACCATTATATTCTTGTGCAATTAGTTGATGCTAACCTTTCTTTAAAAATATCAGTTATTTGTATCCCAGTTATTGGTTGTTCAGTTATTTGTTACTTTTTAAACCCCACTATGAGGATTGTGGTGCCATGACTGAAACTGAATCCTAGTTGTTGTTAATGGCATTGCTGAAATGCCCCCAGCAAGCTAGCAGTGAAATGCATTGGAGCCAAACATTTTACCACAAAGACAGCTACCAGTAAGTGATTTCAATAGAAAGATATCAAGTGTAAGTCTTCCTGTGGTACACCAGGTGGCGCAGCGCTCTGTTCACTGTGGCATTGAAAAGGCAACATATATTATGAACTAAACTCAAGGGAGTTAGCATTGATTTCATTTCCAGAAACCTACCCGAAAAAGAAGTGACTTGCCTATATCTTTTAGGTGAGTGCTAACGCAGGTTTTCAGCTTTCTTACCTCCCATAAGCACTAGCAGACTCACCATTGACCTCCTTTGTTCTGTTCAAGATCTCTTAGTTTATTGCTTGTATTTCATACTGCAAAGTTCCTGTGCTGTAGTTCAAACCCTCCAATGTTCTGGCAGCAATCAGACCACGTGACCTACAGCACAGGTACTAGCATGCAGCATGAGTTTACCTGTGCCGTTGTGTTTGAAATATTTACTCCACGCTTTGTTTAAAGAAATCTCTGTTTGCAAGCCACGCTTTCAGTTAACGTTACACTCGTCCCCACTCCTTTAACAGCTTCTTTCCCGCCATTAACCAACTGGCAAGCTTTCAGCCAGTAACATGACTCAGAAAAAGAGGACCTAGGAAAGTGCAACAGATATCCTTAGAATAAGGCATAGAAACCGAGAGCTTTCTTTAACCTGAAGCAGTAGCACCAGAGATCATGTTTTAAAATGAAGACACGTGCTATAACATGTGTTTATTTCAACACTCCACGTTTCAGATCTACGAAGCTGATGGAAGTGTGAAACCTGATGTATTTTGCTACCGCTACCATCTGTCAGTGGTGGCGTTATACTGTGGACACCTGTCTGCTTGGCGCTAGTCTGAGACTCCCATAAAACTCATTTTCCTCAGCCCTGCAACAGCTGACAGGCTATTTTGAGAACGGGGCGGAAGGTGTGAGGGGATTGATGGGGGCTGATTGCTGTTAACTGGCTGTCATCAAGCTTGTTAGGCAGACCTATGGGGAGCAGGAGATGAATCAATAACTAACCCTGCTGCCTGGTAGCATTCTTCAGGGCTGGGAGTCTGGGGATCCAAGTTCAAGTCCAGGTCCACATGCTACTGGGCAATGCATGTTAAAGTCCAGTCCAGTTTCTGTGCGAAACACACCAGCAAAGTTAGAAAACGATCCCTAGCTATCCATCTTCAGGTGAAGCTCTAAGAAAGTACTTGGCTGTTGCATCACAGAAACTGCTTTCTTCTGGAGTAATATAATTAGAAACTAGGTTTAAAATGTGTAAAAAAACATTACAGATAAGCTGCATTTCAATTTTATACAAATATTTGTAACTTTTCAGATACTGTGTGATTATGTATGTGGAGTAGGATACACTAGCCATGTGTAAAGTAATTACTGGTGCTGTATTATGAATCTCTTGTCATAGCTGTAAATACTGGACGATGGAGTGAGGGGGTGAGGTTGTGGGGGAGTGAGTGGGGGTGAGGGAGTGAGAGAGGGAGTAAGGATGAACGGTGAGGGAGTGAGGATGAAGGGTGGGGGAGTGAGGTAGTAAGGGTGAAGGGTGGGAGTGGGTTTGTAAGGATGAAGGTGGGGGAGTGAGATAGTGAGGGAGTGAGGTAATGAGGGAGTGAGGATGAAGGATGGGGTAGTGAGGGAGTCAGGATGAAGGGTGGGAGTGGGGGAGTAAGGATGTAGGGTGGGAGTGGGGGAGTAAGGATGAAGAGTGAGGTAGTGAGGGAGTGAGGGAGTAAGGATGAAGGGTGGGAGTAGGGGAGTAAGGATGAAGAGTGGGGGAGTGAGGTAGTGAGGGAGTGAGGGAGTGAAGGGGTAGGGGAGTGAGTGAGGGTGAGGGAGTGAGTCCAGGTTTCCATGCATGTTGGGTTGAGTTTGGGAATGCCAGCCTGTTGTTCAGAAGGTAATGTGATCCCTGGACTGACTCCAGGGTCTCTATTGTTTCTAGAAGACCTGCTCCACACCGAACATGGTCAAGAGCTCCCGCTCGAGCACAATGCCAGACAGACATGAGAGCAGCTAGCCAGCCTGCCAGACACACAGTGAGCCAGACAGACAGACAGACAGACAGACAGACAGGCAGGCAGGCAGGCAGGCAGGCAGACAGGCAGGCAGGCGGGGGAGCAGCTAGACAGACAGCCAGCCAGACAGACACACATTGGAGCAGCTAGCCAGACAGAGAGACAGACAGACAGGGGAGCAGCTAGACAGACAGACAGAGAGACAGAGAAACAGGCAGGCAGGCAGGCAGGCAGGCAGACAGACAGACAGACAGACAGACAGACATGGGAGCAGCTAGACAGCCAGACAGACAGACAGACGAGCAGCTAGACAGACAGACAGACAGCTGTCGAGTCTGGGAGCCGTCCTGCTTGCCATGCACTCATTGTCATCACCTACTTCTGTCCCATTACAGCAATGGACTGTGAATTACCAGGGATACTAAGAGAGCGTAGTCAAGATCAGGCTAGCAGAGTTCTGCAGATCCATATAGAAGAGGGTAGATTTACTAATCAGAATCAGTGGGACAGGATCCAGTTCAGATTTCTAATCTACGCCAACACTAATGTCTAGTCTTTGCTTAATACAGTCTAAAATGAATTGTTTGTAACTTCTTTATTAAATTACTTTCCAGTGAATTTACTATGTCCTGTTTGAAGTACTATTTACTTTGATCAGTGTGGCTGGAGGCTAGTGAGGGATGCATTTAGGATTTGAATATTAGACACGTTAAACAAACAGGGCACTGATGAAGGCACTGGCTGTCTCCTTGTGAAGTTATGGATGACGTACTGCACCAACAATACAATAAAAGAGTATTTCCACGCTATGCAAAACCACTTTATAAAACACCCCCCCTCTGCTATGCAAAACCACTTTATAAAACACCCCCCCTCTGCACACACTGCTGTACCAAACACCCCCCTCTGCACACACTGCTGTACCAAACACCCCCCTCTGCACACACTGCTGTACCAAACACCCCCCTCTGCACACACTGCTGTACCAAACACCCCCCTCTGCACACACTGCTGTACCAAACACCCCCCTCTGCATACACTGCTGTACAACTCAACTCAGCAACCCAAACTCGCAGTAAAATAATGTTTTTAGGGCAAACAAACTCTCATTTTAAAACTGCCAAAAAACACGCCAGTTGCAGAAAGTAGCAGCTCCTTTATTATTGTCTCAAGTAGTTTCTTGTTAGTTTTATTCCTCACTGAAATGTTGCATTTTCTTTCGATTCGCTAACGGTCTGTAATCTGCTCCAGAAATATTTCCTCAGAAGTGGTGCGTGACATTGAGAGCAGAGACATTTAACCTCCTAATACAAGAACAGCAGGGTACGTGCCAATACAAGCCGAGGGTGGCGTCAACAGTGGGACAATAGACAGGTGCGATTGTAAAAGGTGGAATGCGGTTTGTGTGATCGTGTTACACATTGCACACTCAGAGTGGGACAATACAGCCTCCTGCTTCTGCACAGTGAACACATGTATATTGTGCTGAACCAGGCTATGGGGTTTCTCTTAAAGGCACAGGAATGACTATATTAAAGTCTCTAATTACTGTGCATGTACATCGTGGTTACTTAGTAAATAGATGTGTACTTACACAACATTACAGTGTTATGCAGTGATTGCTGGCATAGTTAAAGGCACTGTGCACACACATGCACTATTACTGCTATTAGCTTGCAAAGGCCACATACTACAACAGAGGATTAGAGGCAGCTGTCAGCCTGATAGAAATCCAAAGAGACAAGTCATAGAGCAAGGTAAACAAGACTCTTCTAAGACAGTCAGGACTTTAATCTGTACACCAAGTCATCGCCGCAGACGGGAGGCGATGTGGCAATCATGGATTGGAGGAAACGCAATTGCACTCGCTAACCTAGGGGGCGTGGCTCAAGGTACAAAAGGGGATGTGGCAAGCCAAACTGTTCCTTTGTTATGGCTGCGAGAGAACCGCTGAAGGACTGTAGAGTAACTGTGAGTGTTTCATGTTCGTTTGTTTTGTCGTGCTAATTGTAAACGCTTGTTCTTGTTAGACTTGTGATCCTGTTTGTGTTTTGTATGTGTTTGTATCGTGTTTATTATTTTAGGACTGAACCCCGAGGTTTCACTGTGCAGTACACAGTGCTGTGTATTGCCAGGGATTATTATTTACAGTTGCCAAGCAACCCAGATTATTAAAATAAATAAAATAAAGGATCTTTTGGACCATGAACTTTGTTGTCTGTCACCTGTTTAAGCATTGCATCACATCTACACCTGTGCACTGCAAACCACTTTGCCACAAGGTCATACGATGCTACCTAGACCAATGGACAGAGATTCAAGTTTAAATGCAAAGAACCCAAACATATTCAACACAAGAAAGTTTCGCCTTTTAAAGACGCTAAAAGGACAGCAGCATCATCATTAAAATACAAACCCCAGCCGCTGTTAATGTTAGTGATTGCAATACAAGTAGAATCCATCAGACCCCAGCCTCTGTTAATGTTAGTGATTGCAATACAAGTAGAATCCATCAGACCCCAGCCGCTGTTAATGTTAGTGATTGCAATACAAGTAGAATCCATCAGACCCCAGCCGCTGTTAATGTTAGTGATTGCAATACAAGTAGAATCCATCAGACCCCAGCCGCTGTTAATGTTAGTGATTGCAATACAAGTAGAATCCATCAGAACCCAGCCGCTGTTAATGTTAATGATTGCAATACAAGTAGAATCCATCAGACCCCAACCTCTGTTAATGTTAGTGATTGCAATACAAGTAGAATCCATCAGACCCCAGCCGCTGTTAATGTTAGTGATTGCAATACAAGTAGAATCCATCAGACCCCAGCCTCTGTTAATGTTAGTGATTGCAATACAAGTAGAATCCATCAGACCCCAGCCGCTGTTAATGTTAGTGATTGCAATACAAGTAGAATCCATCAGAACCCTGCCTGTTTGTTTGTTGTCACTGACTCCCTGCCTTTGCTCAATCCCTCTGCCCTTAATCACCAAAATGTAGCTCTTCTGTCAACTGCCCCCCCCCCCCAGCGCATGCCTGGAGTGCCTGGCATTATAACCAGTTACCACACTTTTCCACTGTCTAAACTTAGAACAGGGGTATCTTTAACCCTGGCTGTGTTAATATATATATATTGAGGAGGCTGGTATGCTTTGTTTGGTTGACTGACGGGAAGCTTTGCTAAGTGGAGACAAGAAATAACACATCAATATGGTAGGAGTATCTGTCTGTCTGTCTGTCTGTCTCTGAACACCATTCTCTGATTAATATTTGCATGTGTCAAAAACAGCGAGGGAGCTCTAAATGCATTATCATCACATATTATATAGACAGTCACTGTAAATGCATTATCATCACATATTATATAGACAGTCACTGTAAATGCATTATCATCACATATTATATAGACAGTCACTGTAAATGCATTATCATCACATATTATATAGACAGTCACTGTAAATGCATTATTTTATAGACAGTCAATGTAAATGCATTATCATCACATATTATATAGACAGTCACTGTAAATCACTGTAAATGCATTATCATCACATATTATATAGACAGTCACTGTAAATGCATTATCATCACATATTATATAGACAGTCACTGTAAATGCATTAGCATTACATATTATATAGACAGTCAATGTAAATGCATTATCATCACATATTATATAGACAGTCACTGTAAATGCATTATCATCACATATTATATAGACACTCACTGTAAATGCATTATATCACATATTATATAGACAGTCACTGTAAATGCATTATCATCACATATTATATAGACAGTCACTGTAAATGCATTATCATCACATATTATATAGACAGTCACTGTAAATGCATTATCATCACATATTATATAGACAGTCACTGTAAATGCATTAGCATCACATATTATATAGTCAGTCACTGTAAATGTCCCTTATCTCTGTATCATCCACATTATTTGGTTAACAATTCTTGTTTTTTCATTACATCCTTGAAATGTATTTTTAAAAGTTCGAGCTAAGGAGGGTTCATCGCAATATGTTTTCTACTAAAGGTCGCTATATTCTAAGGTTCCCCACAAGGGCTTTTTGCATCACCAATTGGAATAAAAGATTCTTGTCATTTGAGCCATCCGCTCCCACTGGAGCAGTACTAAGCCAGCTCTGAGACTGTATGGACGCTCATAGCCCCTGCACTGCCCCTCTGTGTGCCGACTCCGGGGCAGATGTGTTCACGCTGCAGTAAATAAGAGACGGAAGCCTTCACAATCTCCTCGGGAGCAGACCACTGTTCAGACAGCAGAGATTAGGACGGCTGCGTTCACAGCACAAAAAAACCCCTAAGAGCTGAGCTGCCTCGATGCAGGATTGAAAGTGGCTGATGTTAACGGGGTATAGCCAGCCCAGGGCAGAGTTTTATGTGTAAATGCACTATACAGATAGGACTGGGAGACTAATTTGATTATTACACTGTGGCAGGGCGGTGTAAATAGGGGGGGGGGGGGTTGCAATTCTCATGACATTGTGCATACTTCTAGGGGGGGGGGGGTGGGGGGGGGGGGGGGGGGGGGGGGGGGGGGGGGTGGTGGGAGTGCGGTATTGTTGCAAAGGGGTTGCAGCCAAGCAGACAGAAGAGGGTGTGAAACTCTAGTGCTTAAAATAACTAGAATGGTATTACTTAATTGTTTTAGTTCTAGTTTTGAAATTAACTTTTCTTCCTTCAAAAAAATAAAATAAAATAAAATAAAATAGCAGTGCATGTCAGGCTTGAGAAAATGTTTTAAAAACACGCCCTAACTTCGACTGGAGCAGACGCAGTTTTTGGATGATGCCTTCAGCGGTTGTTAGCTTAGATTGTTAAATTGA
Source organism: Polyodon spathula (assembly GCF_017654505.1). Classification (NCBI taxonomy): domain Eukaryota; kingdom Metazoa; phylum Chordata; class Actinopteri; order Acipenseriformes; family Polyodontidae; genus Polyodon; species Polyodon spathula. Next base: position 67,051 of record NW_024472214.1, on the reverse strand, counting down.
CCCCGGTGTGGTAGAACACGCGCCGCATAGAGCTGCACGATTTCTTTAAAGTGTCTTCACTGAAAAAGACACCAATATTTCTGTAAAGACCGCTCTGTCCAGTACAAGAAGGGAACGTTTCACGTGTCTGTTGTCATTTTTACATTTATTTATGTTTTCATTGTGTTTGTTCAATGTAGCATTTATTGTTTTTCAGGTAAACATTTAAATGTTTAGGAACTTTTGTTGTATAATAACCTTACAGATAATTGTCCATGTTTAATGTGACAACGCAATTTTTGACTACTTTAATAAACACTGTTTGAAATATCTTGAAACACCTATTTTTAGACTGTGAAATGCAGCGAAATAGCCATTTCTACTATGAAAGACTAGAACCCTACAAATAATGATTTAATAGTACTGCACTGAATATGAAACCTTCCTAATATGTTTTGAATCTACTGTCTAGAAATAAACAGAGGATCCCTATAGTATTGATGGCCTGTATGTATTTCTTTGGTCAGGTTGTGTACAGCTATGGCCAAAAGTTTTGCATCACCCTACAGAGTTGATTAATTTTGCTCTATAAAGTCGAATGAAACCTGCTGAATAATGTTACGTTAACGTCCTGAATTTACATACCGCTTTGGAGTTTCCCATATACTTAACGAAAAACTGACAAACATTGAAAAATGTGACATTTCAAAATCTAACATGAAACACTGTACTACTATCATGGCTTCCGGTATACTTTTGCGATATCGTTTTGTAGTTTCTTTGATTACATGATGTTAAATAAAATATTAAGTTCAAATAGCTAAAAAAAAAAAAAAAAAAAAAAAAAAGTTTCAAACTTTTGGGTATAGCTGGACAGTGCAAAACTGGACTGTGCATAGCTGGACAGTGCAAAACTGGACAGTGCATAGCTGGACTGTGCAAAACTGGACAGTGCATAGCTGGACAGTGCAAAACTGGACTGTGCATAGCTGGACAGTGCAAAACTGGACAGTGCATAGCTGGACTGTGCAAAACTGGACAGTGCATAGCTGGACAGTGCAAAACTGGACAGTGCATAGCTGGACTGTGCAAAACTGGACTGTGCATAGCTGGACTGTGCAAAACTGGACAGTGCATAGCTGGACTGTGCAAAACTGGACTGTGCATAGCTGGACTGTGCAAAACTGGACTGTGCATAGCTGGACTGTGCAAAACTGGACTGTGCATAGATGGACTGTGCAAAACTGGACTGTGCATAGATGGACTGTGCAAAACTGGACTGTGCATAGCTGTACAATACATAGCTGTACAGTGCATAGTTCTACAGTACATAGCTGTACACACACATTATGTTTTGGGTCAATAGTATAACTGTAGCAATTCTAGTGACACGATTAACCTGCGCTGTTCCTTCCTCCCTTAGTCACCTAAGAAGGCAAAGAAGAAGGCGGAGAAGGCCAGCTCCAATGTGTTCTCTATGTTTGAGCAGTCCCAGATCCAGGAGTTTAAAGAGGTGAGTGGTCTGTGGCACTTCCAGTACTATTGAATATGAATACCGTGCTTCAGTACTGAGTTACACTCTTCCCTGAATCTTTATCTGGCTCTGAGATTGCTTTGAGCTTGTATGTGGCAATAATGGGACCAAATTAAACGACCTTCGAAGTTATGAATGCAAATATCCAAGGTATGTGCTTGCATTTTATGTAGTTGTTTAAAGAGTTACCAGTTTAAAATCTCTTCTTCCGTCTATATTGACAATGTCAAAGTCAGATGAGCCCTGCTGGTGTAGTGAGAGTTCCTGGTGTTTCTTCTTCTCCTCAAGGCTTTCACCATCATGGACCAGAACAGGGACGGCTTCATTACCAAAGAGGATCTGAGAGACACCTTCGCAGCGCTGGGTAATAAGTCACAGCTCGGGAATTCACACTCATCTGAACTAACGTTCTCTGCTTCTTGCTTAGAATCACTTTGTATATCCTTTTTGATTTCAATCAGCACATCCTGTGGCCTTTATAGAGCTCTCAAACATGTCTTCTCTCAAAGTACAGCTGGTACACCAGAGTGTAACCATTAACCGGTCCCCCTGCAACGCTCTGCCCCTAGTGGATGTCAGAAATACTGATACTGATGTATTTCCTACTGTACAGGCAGAGTGTTGCAGGGGGACAGGTTAATGGTTACACTCTGGTGTACCGGGTGGACTCAGAGAGTAGACATGTTTGAGAGCTCTAAAGAGGACACAGAGGTGCTTTAAAAGTTTTGAAAACTCACCAGGATGTGATTGCTAGATAGACAAAGTGAATCTAAGCACAGAGAAGAATACAACAGTTAAGACAACTGGGGTAGTTAATGCCTGTACCAAGTTTCTCTAAGATCTCGAGAAATCTTGAAAATTAGTCTGTTCTAAAACGCCACTTCTGTACCAACAGTTCAAAGCAAGTTTCTAATGTGTGTGTGTACTTGTCTGCTATTGAATTATGTTTGTGAAGGAGGGTTAATCTGAATGTGTGTTTGGCAGGACGTCTCAATGTGAAGAATGAGGAGTTGGATGACATGGTGAATGAGGCCCCTGGACCGATCAACTTCACCGTCTTCCTCACCATGTTTGGAGAGAAGCTCAAAGGTAGGTTCCTGTCTGTACGGTTTGGGCAATAGAATTCCAATTCCAAGTTCTAGCTGGTGTAAGGAATTCCTGGGAAGGTACAGCAGCATGCAAGCACAGAGCACAGAGACTGAGGATCCTACAGAGAGCACTCCACTTACAAGTAGTGAAATGAGAATGAGCAATCAACTGCAAGAGGTGCACATGCTCAGGCTGAAAGACCAACACAAGCTATGTGAATCAGCTGTGAGTGATTTTGTCCTGCGAGAATGCATGAGAGAGAAAGGAATCGCCACTGGGCAAGCGCAAGAGTGACATTTTAATATTATGCTGATAATTATGGTATTTACGTATTCTTCAAATGCAAAGGTTTCTAAGAGGGGAATTGTTGATTACAAGTGAACGTGCAGTATATTCGCAAAGTGTACTATTCATTTTAAAGTCATTTTTCTCACTTTGCATCCATTTTTGAATGTGAGAGCCTTCTTTTACAAATATCATCTCATAAAGCTGAAGCAGTTTGAAGGGGCCACTAAAGCAGTGCTGTACACAAGCAGACATTACTGTTTGTTCTTTCACCTGGAAACTGCAGTGAAAGTAAATGACTGTAACTGCATGTGGCGTGATCTCTATTTACCTTAGGAAGCGATCCAGAGGAGACCATCCTGAACGCATTTAAGATCTTCGACCCTGAGGCCTTAGGTCACATCAGTAGTGATTAGTGAGTACGCCACGTTGCAAGCCTGTGCATCGATAGAATGTTCTGCACAGCTACTGGAGTATTTCCACATGCTGGAGTAGGAACTGAACATAGGAATTTCCTTGTAGTCAAACAAGCAGGGGGCTGAAGGACACAGCGGGCTCATTCTCTAGCCTCTCACCTCTGGAGGCGTGGACTCTAACAGAAGTGAAATGAGTTTGATGGCCTCAAACTAGCATCTTAAAGACAATGCAAAAGAGCTTTTGTGGTTTTGGAGCTTTTAACCTCATCTCACCAACTGGGCAATCCGTAATGCTAGTGTGTCATACAGCACTGCCCACTACACCAGCCCCCACTGACCTTGCTTATTATTTGCCTTATTATTTGACTTAGTTAATACTGCAACCCCCTGTGAACCCCCCTAGCGAACAGCCTGAAAATGTGATGGATTATAAATTGATTGCATCTTCTTTTGCAGTATCAAGACCATGCTGATGACAAAAGCAGACAAATTCAGTGAGCTGGAGGTAAGAGCACCATCAGAGCAATTCTGCTGCTAAAACTTTGAAGTTCTTGAGAACTCTGGCTCAGCTTCTCATCCATGAACGCCAGGCACAGCAGACCCTGTGAGGCATATTTATTAATGATTTTGTTATGTCTCGGGTCTAATTGGTCCACCACAGATACACGTATTTAAAGTAAGATTACAGTTCTTATTAAAGGTTCATAAGCAGCTGTGAACATATATTTCGACTTAAAGCACTTGAGCCATTACAGTGGCACAATTTAGCAATATCTTTGATCCTTTTGCCCTCCTTCCTTCTTCTCCAGGTCCAGGAGATGTTTGAGGCGTTCCCTCCTGACGTCTCCGGAAATCTCGACTACAAGAACCTGTGCTACGTCATCACCCACGGAGAGGAGAAGGACCAGGAATGAGCAGGAAGTGATCAGTCTTCCTGTCTGGAAATAGTGACAGCTTACAACCCTGGTACTAACAAAAGGTGTAAACAAACAGATTCCTTTGCCAGCATAACCTGATCTCTTTATTGTGCATTGCTGCTTTTACAAAAATATCTACCCCAAATTCAGCACAGAGTAGAAATCAATAGCTAGGATTATTTTCAAAGGTTGAGAAATACATGTTAATAAAGCTCTGGAACTAAACAAAGAAAATACTGTTTTTTTTTGCATATTTAATGTACTTAACTTCCTGAACTGAGCAAAGCAGAATATAAAAGTTGTGAAATCAGGGCAGATACACAGGTGTGAAAATGAGAAATGTCAATATAGGTACTCGTTTTTAGAAGAACTTGTGCACAATGAAATCAGTCACCTCACTCTCTCCCAGTATCAAAACCGTTCCATGTGCATGCAGTGCACTGTGCCTTTCAGTATTGCTTTTGAACACACGATAATAGACCAGTCAGCGCTCACTGTCACAACAGGGGCGGGATATTTTACAAGCCTCATGGTTGCAATCTCACGAGAGTCGGAACGCATTAGACACAAGCGTATACAGTAAAGTGGCTTTTAAAAATGAATATCAGATTCTTTTGTACATTCTTCAGCAGCACCACCTGCTAGAATCAGCTCATCACAAATGCTGCTAACTGGGGGTGCTGCTTTGTGCAGCAATGCTAAAAGCTGCTCTATTCCTGTGAAGGAGACTCCCGTCAACGCTCCCTCGCAGTCACTCAGGAGCCACTGGATCAGCCATTTCAACCAAAGGACTTCCATTTTCCTGCAAGGTGCTCTGGGACAGAAGCATTCACCCGATCATGAATGTCTGGTTGGTTTATAAAATGGCCGTGGCTGCGCTATGTTAAGGAAAGTAAACAGTGTTATTTGCTTTACATGTTTAACATCAACGGGAAAAAACCTGATAAGTTTTCAGCCCCCCCCCGCCCCAATATAAAAACCTGATAAGCTTTGTTCAATGGCTTTCAGCGCCCCCATTATAAAAACCTGATAAGCTTTGTTCAATGGCTTGGAGTCCCCCCATTATAAAAACCGGATAAGCTTTGTTCAATGGCTTTCAATCCCCCACTTTAAAAACCTGATAAGTTTTGCTCAATGACCACTCACCCCCACTATAAAAATGGTTCCAGCGCACAACTGATTCAGTGGCACAGGCAGAGGAGTGCAGCTATGAGCTCAACAGATAGTGCTGGCCAAGGAACTGAATCCTGTCTCATGTGAACCAATCACAGAGCACACATACCAGCACGGTAGCTAGCTGCGTTAGCATCTTGAGAGGTGCCACTGTGGGCTGGACAAGGTGTTATTCATCCAGGGAAATGAAAGGGATCTGAGCTAGCTGGATGGAGGGTGTCTCATAAAGAGTCCCCCGAGTCTGAATGGGGGGCTGCAGTGTTTGAAGTGGGACAGAAGCTCAAATGCTTCACTGTGTGCATTGTTGGAAGCTGTGTTTTTCTTTCATGGTTTTAGAAGAAGATATAAATTCCACTATCCTCCAGCAGTGATTAGGATGAATAAACACAATAAAACGAGGTCAGCCGTGGCCTCACTGAGACCTCACTAAACATCTTGTATCCATTAAGAGAAATGGATCCATTGTTCAAAAACTCAAACACACACAAAGGTTTAGAATGAGTAATCCATCCCACAATGGCAAGTGAATGATCACTCCCACCGCAGACTGGCCTATTTATTCTTTCTGAAACAGAGACTGCCACAGCTGCAGTTCAGGTACACCAACACACTGAGGAGGTAAAACAGATAACACATACATTTCAGAGTGACACACAAGGGTATAACAAACTCAACTCAAAGAGCTTTTATTGGAGAGTTTGGTTTCTCAGTGCAACACTGAGGGTTCTTCCGATTGCCCTCCAATGCAAGGTGTATATAAGTCCATACGCAAACAACACATACAAGCAGGCTACACAGCAAGCATACACATTAGCGAATACAGTACAAGTAATAGGGGCTGGCCCAGCTGCGGCAAGCTTTCAAAAACTCCAATGTAATTAAGCAGTATGAACGGGCACAGAACCCCCTAATATACAGAATTAACACTGAGTTCATCTATTCGGGGAATAACCCTTAATCAGCACCTGTGAAGAAACTGCACCAGCTCCCCTTAGCCTCATCACAATGATACAAGTACAGCATGATAAACAACCGTCACAAAGGCTCCCATTGATGCAGCAGCAGCAGCAGAATGGCTGATTCAGTTAAACCAGACTGAAAGCAGAAGCAGCACAGAAATGACTTTAAAATCCAGTCCAAAGCTCTTGACATATAACAGCAAGGACTAAAGAAGGCATGGAGTGTACTTGCTGGTAATCAGCCTTCATTCTCTCGCACCTGGAAGACTGACATGGCCTCATGCACTCTGCACCCTTCAGACAGCGCTTATATACAGGATTTTATTAGTGCAGTAACCTCAAGGCATGCGGCTGTATTGAGACGGCCCAGTTCTCAGTGTTTGAAGGGACCTGGCTGTGCCTGTGTTCCTGCTTTCTTACACAGAACGCAATGCAGCACTGGGATAAAGTGTGATCTCGTTTTCAATAGGAAATCAATATAGAAATCATTCTTTGTTCCCGAATCACTGGTAGTATCGAACAGCTCCTCACCACAGACACTGGATAAGATCTAGTGTTCACTTTGGAAAGGGAGTGACACGCAATTTCCATCAATCTGCAAAATACAAGCAACTCATTTCCGGGTGTTCACACAAGTAGCTTAATAAACCATAAGCGAGAGAAAGAGCCATTCACAGCTTGCCCTTTGTAACAATGTGTACTTAGACATGTCCGAATCTTTACAGCAAACATCTAGTGATCAGTCTGGGGGTTTAGTGTGATGATACCAGTTAAGTACTATTATAACAGCTGCGTTACAGTTTTGAATGAGGAATTATGAAGGATTTGTGACTAATTTTTATTTGACCTATGCTTCCAAATCTTCTGAAATAGTCAGAGCTTTCTTTTATAAGGAATAAATCAGATTAGGGATGGAAACAGACTCCTGTTGCATAGCCGTTTCACCCACTCCAGGTTTTACTATGAGCTTGATTAGCCACAATGCATAGGTAACAAGATCAGGTGTGTTCTGTTAAACTCACAGTAAAACCAGGAATGGATCAAACTGCTGTGCAATGGGAGTCTTCTTTCCATCCCTGTACACGGATATACAGTTGTTTCCTCCTTTTGTAAGCCGCTGCTGCTCAAATTCACCCAGCAGGCAACGGCTAGAGTTTTGATAGCGAGTTACACAGGAATATCACATGTAGCAATCAGAATGAACGAATGAGTAAAAATATCAGCGAAACTTTTCAGAAATGCATGAATGCGCACACTGCAGACTGACAGAATTCATTCACAGTGTGCTGAATAACTTCTGGAAACAAACCCATACGTTTAATATATATCCATGGCCTCGCCAGTGCAGGAAGACCAAACGGGATCTCAATTGCATGATCATTGTAGATGTTTCTATAAATGGAAGAGGAATATGCAAGTTGCTGATATTCTGTAAGTTTCCAGAACTCACATTAATTCAGAAATACAGCCCACTCTGTTTAAATACCTGTTAAAATGAAGGCCAGATATACCGTGGAACAACAAACGCTGCTGCACAATAAGAATGTCAAGGCTTTGCACCGGAAATTAAAAATAAATGTTTGTTTCGTTGGCAAGCATAAAACAAACAGAAACGTAACGTAATCCAGCACTGACATTAGTCCACAAAACCAGCACACAATTCAGCACAAACTGTCAGGCTCTGCTCAAGAGAGGCCCAGGACTGGGGGTCAGATTTGGATGCTACTGTACAAATTTGTGACACGCAGATTAAGTAGATTTAAAAAGTGTATAAGCATTTTTTGGTTTTACAATATAGATTAAAAAGATTCCCTTTTGTGCCTGGGCTGTCACAACTTTAGCAACTTTTTTGTGCCATTTCATCCGAAGCTCTCGATGCGCGCCTCCCAGGCAGGCTACTCATGGCCCAGCCCCTCACTGTCCTGTCCAATCAGATTGCTGTCAGCCAGGAGGAGGTGATCCCACCCCGCCCTCTTCGTCTTTATGCTGGGAAGCTGGGCGGATCCTGATAGATCCAATCCGGAGCCAGGCTCCACTGAGGAGGAGGGGTCTGGAGAGAAGTAAAAGAGAGTTAAACAGAGTGTGTGTTATTGGGTAAATAGGCTACACCAGCACACAATAGATCATGCACTCACACTGTGATGACATCATTCCCTACAACAGCTTATTTTAAAAGCTTCACCTCCAACTACTGCTGACAGTTACTGGCCCAAACCAAACTACAATAGGCTGTGGTCCCGCCAGGTCCCCAGGTCAGCTGAGCTGCGCCCCTCACCGTGGATGCCGATCATGTGCTCCAGGATGAGAACTCTCTCGGCCAGGATCTTCAGGGCCTCCCTGAGCTGCTGCACGCCCTCGTCCTGCAGAGAGAGGCAGCAGAGCCAGTGACACGCCCCTTATAAAAGCAGCAAAAAGCAGTAAAAGCACAACAAAGTGTAATAAAGCACAGCGAAAGCATGGCAAAGCATAGAGAAGCACTGTAAAGCACAGAGAGGTATGGTAAAGCATAGGCAAGCATTGTAAAGCACAGAGAGGTATGATAAAGCATAATATAAAATAATGATAAACTAACCCTTATGAAAGTTTCCCATAATAAAAGCACAGCAAAGTGTAATAAAGCACAGTGAAAATAGCACTGTAAAGCCCAGAGAGGTATGGTAAAGCACATTAAAACATGGCAAACCAGGGTAAGCTATGGTAAGTGCATAGTATAACCATTAGAAAAGCATGGGGAAAAATTACATTACAAACTTTTATAAGGATCAATATGGCTGAATTAATAAACACTAGTATTTCATTCTTCATAATTTTAATGACAAACATTTTGACTAGAAGGCTTTTCTCATTGCCTTAACGAGTTCAAAGATAAGAGCATGCTTAAAAATTGTGTGTAAGGTTTTTCTGGGCGCTAAAGGCACAAGATCTCAATAAAAAAAGCTTTTCAATTTCAGAAGCGGACTCATTGCGAACACTTTTTCCAGAGACAACGTTTATCAATATGCAGCGAGCGTCTGTGGAGGAAAAAAGAAGCAAGACAGATGCTTCATGTGACAACTCTGTCACGATATTGCAGGAGCAAAAGAATACCTAGATGACTACCACTTCAGAAAGACCCGACCATGAGCTAACCAGAGAAGAGCTGAGGAGATCACAATGTGCTCTCAGATTTACAGGTGTTGAGTTTGAGGGTACCCCACGTCAGGGGGTGACCAAAATCTTTTTGCACAATATATGGAAGTACACAATTGTACGAGTAGGGTTAGAGTTAGGGTTACAGTGTACAAAAAGATTTACACACTAAGTACATTGTAACTATGCAATACAACATTGTTATGATGTATAAGTGCACATGCATTTACTAAGGAACACAGTAATTAGAAACTCCTAATTAAATTGTTAATTTATAACTGCATTATTACTATGTCCTTTTCCATATAAAGTATTTCTTCATTTGCACATACATGTTGTACACATGTAGAACAGACCTCAGGAATGTTTAAACATGCTTTTCTGATTTACAAACATTCCCAATGCGTTCCAGTTTAAAGCTATGGTGTTTATTCCACCAGCAGCACGTGCTGGGATGATGTCATAGCTCGGTGCTTGAGCCCACCTCCTCACTCACCTCCCCTGCTCTCTCTCCTGGCTCTCCCTTCTCCCCTTTCAACCCGGGTTCTCCCTGCAATCACATGGGCAGCATGTGAACACAGCACTGTCAGCCAATCACATTGCTTTCAGAGGGAGTATTATCTCTCCGTGTACATTCCAATTCTGATTCTGAATTCCATTGCTTACCACACAGCTCCATCTACTCTGAATGGTAAATTACTACAAGCTAATATGATGTGTGTCTGGCATCTCTTATTGTCAGTGATGTCATCTCGTGCAGTTTGGGTTGAGCGGTTTGGCTGCTCAAACTGGACAAAATGATTTCTCTATAATAAGAGAAATGCTATGTACTGATTTATTATTTTTTTAATTTAATAGTTGCCAGGGTGTGTTTCTCCAGCAGTCTGGTTCTCACTGTAGTTCTTTACTATTCAGTGGAGGCTCATACTTACAGGCAGACCCATTTCCCCTGTCCTTCCTGGAGGCCCCTATTGAAAGAACTGTTGTCAGTACACTCAACAATGACAGCTACAGCAAGTAACATGCGCTTCTGTGAATATAAACAATGTATCCCAGGGCACAACTGAAGGAGAATTTCATTTCAGATCCAATGGCTTGAAAACTGTGAAATGGATCTGTATTGAAGATCTGTATTCTTGATTCGTCCAGAGCTACAACAACGTGGCAGAGAAATGGTTCATTTCAACTGGGCATCACCTAGAATGGAACTTTATTGACAGAATCATAGAATACAGCAGTGTGCCGGCTGTGAAGACACCAAGTCAAAGGGTGTGGTCTGCATCGTTGCGGTAAAGCAATGTGGCAGTGAAGGGGCTCTTATTGACTGAACATACAAAGTACCTGAATAATGAATAGAGCAGCAATTACTAGAATTACTCTTGTGTTTGTCACAAGACTAAGGGCTGAGTGATTTATGGTCATTAAAAAACGTTCAGATACCGACAGTCACAAGGAGCTGGAAAGCCAATGAAATTTGGATTCATTTTACTTTTGAATTTTGAATGACATTTTCCCAGCTCTGTTTATGCTCACCCTGTCTCCCACCTCGCCCTTTGCACCTGGCCGGCCAGCAAAGCCTCCCTCTGCCTGGAATACAAAGAAAGCCAGCGGCTCCATCACTCCAAAACACAACGGCAGATTACAAAAACGCTGCTAAATGAATCATTTGCCACACAGACAAGTAAACTGGTGTTTTGACAGTATCAAATTCTTTCAAGGGGATCTGGAATGATGGTCCATTCCCGCTGCACTCACGTCACGCCCGGGGGGTCCTGGGGTCCCTGGGGTCCCTGGGGGGCCGGTTGAACCAGGGGGCCCTGAGGGGGGATTCAAATGTATAGCGTGAACCAAGAAAGAAGCCGTATATACAGCTCCAGCCCAAAGTTTTGTCTCACTTAGAATTATACGATTGAGACATCATTTTAAAAAAAAAACCTACATGGACATAATTATGATCTCTTATGTAAACATCACGTAATTAAAGAAACTACAAAACGATATTGAAAACTATGAAGCAGTATGTTGTTCAATATGCTAACTTAACATTATTCAGCAGGTTTCATTTGACTTTATGAAGCTAAATGTGTTAATTCTATAGGGTGATGTTGTAGTACATAAGAGTATCAGAGAGACACTAAAGCATATATCTTCAGAAGAGAAACTTTCGGGAGGTGACACACAGCTTTCACCCTCCCAGCTCTCTCCCCCAGTCTGCCCCACGCTTGAGGTGCGTACCTGGGGGGCCCGCTGGTCCTGGCGGCCCTGGTCTTCCAGTCTGAGTTGAGTCTGTCTGTGTGGGGGGCGGGGGAGACACCCCATCTGTATGCAAACACAAAGAAGCCACATTAACTAGCGTTCTCTCATTACAACACATTATTCAGGCACACAAGTGTTGGAACATGTATTTATGTGTTGCTGTCCTAATGTTCTACAACAACTTGTCAGATGTCAAATGAATTCCTCCAGCTCAGGTGTGATCTAAAACAGTACACATTTTCTTGGTTGCAATGACGAGATTCTACATGGACAGCCTTAGCCTTGTAAAAGCTTCCCCTAGTAAAAGCAGAGCAACGTGTAGTAAAAGGTACTGAAAGCACTGTAAAAGCACAGCGAGCTAAAGCACATGGCAAACCAGGGTATAGCATGGTAAACGCACAGGATAACCATGAAAAAAGCAAAACGACCGTGCAGAAATACTGCAGTAAACTTTTATCAGACTGCTGGTGTCCGCTTCGAGAACTAGCTGGATAGCAGAGCCTCTAGCTTTAACTTGGCACAGCAAACATGCATGTCTTGTAAGGATCCCAGTGAATCCCTCCTGCAAGAAAGCTGATTTTCTGTTCCCGGAAGAGCATGAACTGGATACACCACGATGTTTGGGAGAGCTCTTTCTCCTGGCGAGTAAGAGCTGAAAAAAATTCCCTAGTTTATTTACCTGTGAGGTGTGAATAAATAAATAGCAGAGCTAGTGGGAATTTGCTGCGATGTGGACAATGCGGCAAAGTTGTACGTTTCTTGTAAACACTGCAGCTGTAACGCTTTGATAACAGGGATGCAATACAATCCAAACCTGCTTTGCGCTATCCCTGGTAACAAGCCTGCTTGTCGAAATGGCCGTCATTGAACTTTTTAATTTCACTATAGTCCTGTCTGTGCTCTTTTCACCTGAACCTTCTTTCCCGAGCAGACTGTAAAAGCAGACACTGTGAACACATCAGTCTCTTAGCTTGAAAAGCAGCCATTAAGGGGATTAGGAGCCATGCACAGGCATGGCTGTGATTAACCTTCAGAGAACTCCAGCCTCCAAAACCAGAGAAAGCGCTCGAGAGACCGGTTGTCTGGAACTCATTTCTACAGAAAACACCACAACTCTGGGAGTAGTGGTTTTTCATTTGAAATCTCGCCTCTTGCTTTTTATTTAAGAAGTTTTTGGCTGGGAGGGCAGGCTGCGATGCCAAGAGCAGAGTGCTGCGCTGACAGGTTACAAATTGGGTCTGATTTATGGCACGCTGACATCAGCCCGAGCCGGGTTTAAACAAAGACAGGCTCCTAATTAAAAACATCTTGAGGGCTGCTGGAGCAACATGGGTAGCTGCTGCCATCTGGTGTTGTTTTTCTGTCAGTGCAAGTCAAGAAGGCCGGAACCTCCTTTTACAAGTCAGGTTTATAAATTGCTGTCACTCTTCCAAGATGTTCGCTCGGTTTGGTTCTGTTTTTTGTAAATGTTAACAACAGTGCTTAAGAGATGTTGGAGTCTATTTGAACGATCTGTGATTTATTGGAAGTATAAATGAGAGGCACTCTGGAAGCAGTTTACATCTCAAAAGGCATAAAGTAGGCAGGGCTACCAGAACAATTCAGAAATCTTACTTAATATGTATTGCCACCATTTCGTAGCTCTCACTGTCTCTCGTTAGTGAAGGAAATGTATCGCTCGCTCCTTGCAGATACTTCAATTCTATACTATACATTGAAAACAAGTTAGACACATTATTGCCATCAAATCATTGATTGCAATACATATAAAATCCTCTGGCAACAGTTTCAACTAGAAGTCTTTGTCATTGTCCATAATATATGAAAATGCGAGCTCTTTGAAGCTATGGTAAGACATGCTAGGTTTACAGAAGTGATTTTTAGAGCTCTGTGTACTTTAAGCAGGCAAATTCAATGTGTTTAAAGCAGCAAATCAGTCAATGCTGTCCAACGGTTGTCCACTCACTGTCCCCCTCGGTTGTGGGCTCCAGCCAGTAGACGTCTCCCCTGGGGAAGGGGGGCCCTGGGGGCCCCGGGGGCCCGGGAGGTCCAGGTACTCCGGTCTCCCCGGGGTACCCCCTCGGCCCCAAGAGTCCTGGTCGCCCCTCTGGCCCTGGGCGAGGGGACAAAAGAAATGGTAAAGTATCAGACTGTGCTTTTGGCTCGTTGTGAACTGCTGGTAAGAGTAGGGGACTCTTAGTGGTTCCTCCCTGAACAGCAGATACATGAATCACCAGCAGAGTTTAACAGCAATTAGATTCACGTACAGGTGTAGACATGACCAGTTAAAAACAGGACAGACCAGTGCTGGAACGGAGCATTCACAGAAATAAATACAGGGATAAATTAAATATAAGAACATAAGGCAACATGAGAGGCCATTGGCCCATCAGCTGCTTGATCCCAAATTGTTGTCAAGTCATTGTTTAAAGGATCCTCAGTGTTGCTAGGTAACCCATTGCACACTCTCGCCACTGACACAGACATTTAAAACAACCTTTTCCTGTTTGTAGTAATGTGTATGATAACACATTCTTGAGATATTATCTGTATCTCTTACTTTTTTCTTGTGTTGATCTGATCTTGCAATGCTCTGGGTAGGCAAACGCTAACACTGATGAAGACATTGGTCAGAACGTTTGTCTATTTGAGTTTGGGCTAAAAACCAAGGGGTGCGTCTTGCACCCTCTTGTGACCGAATAATGAAAATGCAGCACCTACATATTCTGAGTCCTAGTTTAAAACAGCAGATATTTTGTTTCATGCCGGTTGGGTTAATTTTATTAAAATGATAAATCAACTATGCTAAAAACACCCCCTCTGTGAGCTCAGCACTGCCACTGCACTCTATAACGGACAGACAGGGAAACTGGGAAATATGTGGCGACTGGTTAACATTGGCACACAGGGCCACAGTCAGAGCCAGACGTCTGGGCAAGCATTGCATTTTAAAACTCTTATAACATTTGTTAAAATTAAAAAAATACCTCCTTTTGTATATTGAAATTAAAACAAAATTTTTGCACTGTGATATATTGTATCACGGTTCCTTATCGAGTGTAAATAAGAGGTAAAAAAACAACAACATACTTTCATGGTTACCATTCCTTTAACCTATATACCGGTATTTAAAATAGCCATTAAAGTATCATATAATCACATGACTTAATTGCATTTACTGTATGTAACACACTTTTTTTTTTTAACATATAACTTAGTTGCAGGAAGGGGCAGGTAAAAGCTGTTGCAGTTCCTGTTAAAAAGACTGCGTTCCTCTTGAAAATGTGTCTTGGCTTCTGCACTCTCTTCAGAACAGGAGTTTCGTGTTTGAGTGAACTTTATGAAGGGGTGAAGCTGATAAGAAACTGCGCTGTTGCTCTAGTCAAGGCTCGCTCCCATCAGAGGAAAGGAGCTAGGGGAGCGACCAGTGGCACTCAAACAATTTTTTAAGTGGGGGTGCTGAAAGCCATTGAACAAAACTGTAACCCTTGTATATGATGGAAGCCATGCAAAGCCAGGGGGTGCTGCTGCACCCCCAGCAACCCTAGTTCCAGCGTGCTTGGGAGCGACGATGGAGTGGTTTCAACCAAGGCACTGCTGTGATTGGATACACTTATCATAATTAAATCAGTTTTTACAGATGAATAGCCGGGGTCTCACCTACTGGTCCGATGTGGCCGCGCTCCCCGATTGGCCCCCTCTCTCCTGGGGGTCCGGCCAGCCCTGGTGGGCCCCTGACGCCAGGGGGTCCTAGATACCAGAGAAAGAAAGAGCAAAAAATATCCCAGGGATGAAAAAGCAAGTGCTGACAAAGTCAAAGCGCAAGACGTGCGCGCTTTAACTGCGACTGACCTTGCGGTCCTGGCTGGCCAGAGGGAACGGGTCTCGGTGGGTAAATCTCGTTCCCTGGACTTCCCATTGGATTTCCTGTTGCATTTTCCAGCTTCATAACCTGCAACAAGACCCACAGCCAGGTGGAGAGCAAGGATGGTTTTAGAATCCACGCTGTGCGTCTGCTGTTATTCAGTCAACATATTACACACAGTCTCTATTGTCAACCACGACTTCTGCCACTGAAGTCAAAAATGTTCCACTGCAAATCTTTAAAAAGCTGAAAAAACAAAAGAAATCAAAATAAGAGCAGCACAAAAAGATCTTGAACAGAGATATTGCTGCTAAAATAATCCAATACTATTGTTTATAACTGCCAAAAAATGTGCTTGCAACTCTCAAGTTCGTGTAATGAGCCAGCCAGGGAATTGAAATATGCACAGTATTTGTTTTGTATGCATTGAGACTGAATCACTGACCCTGGAAGACTATGAGAAGTTACAGGAGAGCAGTACAGAGTGACACATGAGGAATCCACCCCAATACAATACAATACAACACAATACAATACAACACAATACAATACGAGTAACATTTATATAACGCCTTTCATCACAAGGATCCCAAAGCGCGTCTCACAAAAAAAGAACAATTAAACCAATAAATGATACAAAACTGTATAAAACTGAAATTAAAAGAGACACACAAATTTGGTTTTAATTGTAAAATTCTCAGATAAAAAGCCAGTTTGTAAAAATAGAACAATTAAAAACAATCTCATAAAAAAATGTAAAAAACAATAAAATGGGAATAAAAAAAAAAGCAGTTCTGATTGTAAAATGGGAAAGCTAAAATAACTGTAAACTAAAATAACCGTAATGACAGACGAAATCCTTCAAAAAGACCACTTTCCAATTTGAATTATAAAGCACTGCACTTGACTTTGTGAAAAGGTTCCAGATCTCACCTTGGATTCCAGGACGCTGAGCCTGTTGTTCACGTCAGAGAAGCTGGTGCAGTTCATACACTCTGGAGACAAACACGGGACAGGAAGCAGTGATGAGATCACGAGTCCCGTACAGTAGCAGTGATAGAAGAAGAGCTAACCCATTCTTTAAAAGATCTTCTTTGTTTTATTAATTCAACGTGTGAGTCAATCTCTTTCAAATGCAATGCTACAGATTCAAACCTGTGTGTTGCATTTCAAAGAACTGCAAATCCTGAACTAGTTAAAAGAAATGAATATTTAGCGCAACAGTACATGAAGAGGCTGGGAAACATAACCTTTGAAATGTACAGTGCTGTATTTAGAAAAGGTGCCTGTCCCTCCTCTAATGCAGATATGTTAAGTTGAGGAAACACAAAGTCAGTCTGTGGCTTGGAACTTGGTTTCAGGAGATTAAAGCACTTTCACACTGGCACTCCTACCCGGGTCCGGACCCGGGTTCTGGCTACCCGGGTCACAATCCTGTGTAGTGAGAAACCACGTACCTGGGTCGTACCCGGGTCCCAGCGACCCAGCTCAGGATGTGGGTCGACACGCACTGACCTGGGTTGAGCGAGACAAAATGCATGACGCCTGATAAAATAACAAACAGCCACGCCTGCGTGAAGGTTTCACTTCCACAAGGAACATTTCTGTTTAGCCATATTTTAGTTGATTGAGACACAGCATGAGCCAGATTGCAGCAGGGATGAAGAAACATTTGCTCTAATCAACATTTGAGCCGACGGTTCAAACCAGAGAAGCTTGGATGGAAGCGTCAGTAATCAACTGTTTCTGGGACATTGATACACCTATTGTGCACTTGCATCTGTCACCCAGGTCAACCCTGCTTTATCAAAAGCAGGGTGAAATCGAGTAGCCAACCAGCATGACACCAGGTCCTGACCCAGGCAGAGAATGCCAGTGTGAAAGGGGCTTAGGTTTCAGGCCACTGCATGGCACACCAGGGGAGACTCAGGGTTTGATGCTGCGAAGTTGCCTCGAACTAGGTCTTCCTTATAAAAGTCTACCAAGGTCATTTTCAATGGTTTTCCTATTGATATTCTATGCTTTACCATACCTCTTCATGCTTTCACTGTGCTTTATTACATGTTTATCTGGGATAGCAGCATGTGTTAATGGGATGGTAGACAGACCCAAACTGAAATGACTGACAGCCACTGACACAGTGAAAAACTGCAGCATCTGTCATCCTGTGTGCCCCCACCTCCTGAGGCCAGCCTGGATTCCTCTCGCCCTCCACCTCTTGTTTTCTGTCTGTCTGCCCACTGGCATTCCCTGCTGCATACCCAGACACTGCAAACACTGAGGAACAGCATGCTGCCCACCGCAAACCCCTCCCCTGCTGCACCTCTCACTAACTCACTCTCACTCTCTGAATACTCTGCATACCGCCCTTGGAAGCACTGCAAAACCTGAGGTATGGCAAACCATTGTAAACGATGGCAAATACTCTATGCACAGACCTGAGCTAGAGATATAAGCAGGGTCCTATTAATCGCCTATTGTAAATATTTGTAGAACATGTGTATGAAATGAACAGATTAACATGCAATCTGAAAACTCCCCATTGAGAGGAATGGAAGCACAGACACACTTCAGCTCATGTCTTGTTATAACACAGAAGAAGGTATTGTTATAACACAGAAGAAGTTATAAGTCGACTTGTCTTTTTTCTGTTAGTTTCAACTCTACATTGATCAGCATGAAACTTTGTCTACTTAATTCTTTATGCTACCTTGCTCTGGGATTACGGCAGCGTGGCCAAGTGGTTAGGATTGAGGGACTGGGAGGGAGGTAGTGTAGCTAGTGATTAGAGCTGAGAGACTGGGAGGGAGTGTTGGCTAGTGATTAGAGCTGAGAGACTGGGAGGGAGTGTGGGCTAGTGATTAGAGCTGAGGGACTGGGAGGTAGTGTGGGCTAGTGATTAGAGCTGAGGGACTGAGAGTTTGAGACAATGGACTGTTTGGAAACTATGACCACAGATTATTACACTAGTTATAGATTGACTCTCATGGATCTAATGGAGTCTCTATCTTGGCTTTAGATAACACAGGAGGCATATCCTGCTAGCGTTTTGAGTCTAAAATACAAGTCCCATTTCACAGTGTGACAATTACTTTCCATATGCAGTTCTGAACTCTGTATATTACCAGTAATCCTGCGTCCCAAGCAAAGCTGCAGAACTGCCATGGAACAAGCTCATATAAGAGCATAAAACTAAAAATGCAGCTTTAGTATCACACAAATATATGGTAGATGACACAGCACAACTGTTGATTATACTTTGTGATACAAACCATTACTGTGTCTCCAGACCATTAAATCACATTTTGAACCTGTGTGTTTTTAATTGACCTCAATTATAAATTTCCTTCTGGGATTTTATGAAAAAAAGTTCTGAGACGTTAATGCACACAGTCGGTGGGGAAAGGGTTAAGCCCGCTTGGGCTCCAAGGGGTCTTGATTTTTCAGCTGCTCACTCCATTAATCAGGCCTACAAAGACAGGAAAAGGACTGCACTCAACACAGCCTGTCCTGCACACTCCCTGCCTGGGATTCGCAGCTCATAAATAACAAAGGACCAGGCAGTTGCTGACAGGTGCTGATCAAATCCTGTCTGCAAGACTCAAAAGAACATTAGGAAGAAAATCCGTCTGTATCATACAATAAAAGCCAAGGAGTCAGGGAGTCAGGGGCCAGGTAGTCAGGGAGTCAGGGGCCAGGGAGTCTGGGGCCACTAAGTGAGGGGAGTCAGGGGCCAGGGAGTCAGAGGCCAGGAAGTCAGGGAGTCAGGGAGTCAGAGAGTCATGGAGCCAGGGAGTCAGGGGCTGGAGAGCTAGGGATTCAGGTGGCAGTGAGTCAGGGAGCCAGGGGCCAGGGAGTCAGTGACCAGGGAGTCATGGAGCTAGGGGGCAAGGTGCCAGGGAGTCAGGGGCTGGGGAGCTAGGGATTCAGGTGCCAGTGAGTCAGGGAGCCAGGGGCCAGGGAGTCAGTGGCCAGGAAGTCAGGGAGTCAGTGAGTCAGGGAGCCAGGGGCCAGGGAGTCAGTGGCCAGGGAGTCATGGAGCTAGGGGGCAAGGTGTCAGGGATTCAGGGGCTGGGGAGCTAGGGATTCAGGTGCCAGTGAGTCAGGGAGCCAGGGGCCAGGGAGTCAGTGGCCAGAGAATCATGGAGCTAGGGGGCAAGGTGCCAGGGAGTCAGGGGCTGGGGAGCTAGGGATTCAGGTGTCAGGGAGTCAGGGAGCCAGGGAGTCAGGGAGTCAGGGGCAAGGGAGTCAGGGGCTAGCGAGTCAGGGAGTCAGGGGCCAGGGAGTCAGGGGCTAGCGAGTCAGGGAGTTAGGGGCCAGGGAGTCAGGGAGTCAAGGAGTCAGGGTCCAGGGAGTCAGGGGCTAGAAAAACAGCAGACTACTACTAAGAAAAGTGCTTTATGTACTTATGTATGTATTTATACATTCACACAACATGGGATGTTAGAAATTCTGAAATAAACTTGTATTTTAGAATATAGAAATATAGCACTTGAGTGTTCTTTATTATTTTAAAATTAGAGGGACCAATTAATATTTGTATTAATTTTTCCCCCAATTTGAAATGTCAAATTATGTTTTTTCTCCTCACCACAGTGGGTCCCCACACAACAGCATCCTCTGATCTCACAAGCCTAAAACCAGAATCGCTTTTACGCTGAGCAGAGCAGAGGTGGACGGGCTACCGATCCTGGAGAACAGAGATCAGTCCCGCCTCTTATTCACTCTGAATGTGCTCGGTGTCTGGCCAGTAGGGTTCGCTGTTGCGCAATGAGGAGAAGCAATCCCTGCCGCTTTTCCATCCCCCACGCTGGGAGCGTCGGAGCCACTGTGACGCTCCCTTCGGAGTCCCCAGCAAAGTTCGGCCTCTTTCCACAGCCTGGACGCGAAGTGGTCCCGTCCAAGCTGTGCGACTCATCCTGCGCTCCCAGCGGCAGCGCTGTAACTGGATGAGCTACTTGGGGACCCCCAGCTCTATTGAGTATTTAATAGCTATGGACAACCTAGGCACGTCTAGTACAGAGACAAACCGAGGCAGATTGCTCACAAGCCATACAAATAACAACATGCCTTACGATGCTTTGTTAAAGTAATATCATCATCAACCAAGCCGGTCCATGGGGCACGCTCTCTCTGAGCAGAGCCTTGCAGCAGCAAGGAGTGAATGTGTTTCCCACCCTGTTACACCCTGTCAGGGGCTTCCTGAGGGCTGTGAGGAGTAGCCGCCTCCCTGCCCACACTAACACGCACACGCACGCACAAACATGCACACACACACACAAGCACAGATGCACGCACGTCCTCAGAGCAATTCCAGTAGACATGTGCGGTCGTGCCACTGTAGGCCATGTTGTTACATCTCAATTAAACAATCTGCCTCACGCTTCCCCCAGACACACCCCCCCGGAGATATCACTGCCTGTGTGCGCTTCCTTTCTTCTTCTGGGGCTGCAGCACTAAAAGAAACCGTAGCAGCTCTGATGCTGTTTCAAAGGGAATGGCCTAGATTCTCAAAGCTATTTTCTCTAAGTTGTCATTAGCACAGTTTCTTTTTTTTTTAATACCTGGGGTCTAATCTACATTTTCTTTGCACCCATGTTTTTTATAAAGCAATATTAATGACAGAAACAACAAAGAAGCAAGAGAAAGGATCTATGCTGTTGCTATTTTTATATTTCTAACACAAACAAATCTCAGGCCTTTGTCCTCTAGAGACCTGGGTCTCAGGTTTCAAGGGAACTGAGCTTGGTGAACCTAACCTCCATACAAACAACACAGGATTCGTCACAATCGTCAGGCTCTGCTTGGGAGAGGCCCAGGACTGAATGGCAGAGAGGCAGGGGGTGTTCAGGTCAGGATTCAGGTGCTCGCTCTCTCTTGCAGTGAAGGGAAACGCTCATGAAGCTTGCTGGCACTTCATCTTTCCTGAGCACTTAATTCACAAATAAAAAAAAAGTATAGTAAAAGGGAACAGCAGCGTGGCCTGGACTGTTTAAAATGCTTTGAGCTGCCCTTTCCCTGCCCCTCACGTTCTCACACTGTCCCGGACCCCTATGAAAATAAGAGATCCTGCCAGCGTCTGGGAGGAATTAGCTAGGTCAGGCCAGGCCTGTGCCCCGCAGTGCCCCCGACCAGACAGCCTGCCAGATGAGATTTATAGTCTGGGCTTCAACTTTTATCAAAAACACATGGCTGCCAACAAGCATAACCCAGCACTAGAGCCTGACACAGGCTCACTGAGATCTCAAACCAGCACTAGAGCCTGATACAGACTAGCTGAGATCTCAAACCAGCGCTAGAGCCTGACACAGGCTCGCCGAGATCTCAAACCAGCGCTAGAGCCTGACACAGGCTCGCCGAGATCTCAAACCAGCGCTAGAGCCTGACACAGGCTCGCCGAGATCTCAAACCAGCGCTAGAGCCTGACACAGGCTCGCTGAGATCTCTAACCAGCACTAGAGCCTGACACAGGCTCGCTGAGATCTCAAAACACTGGGTGGAAATTGAAAAGTGCATGGCCCATCAACTTGCCAACCTGGTGGCGATGGAACAACTCCCGCAGATCCTACCAGTGACTGGGTGCATCGCCATCAGCCACAAACCCTGGAAACCGCAGTCCAGCTGAGTGATGCATTGGCCGGGGCCCCGGAGAGAGAAAAGCCGGGATCAAAGGTCACACCCAAAAGGGGCAACTGAAAGATCTCTCAGTGGTCCTCTCTGTTAGCCCCCCAGTGGGTGAGAGCAAATATCCCTACCCCGTTCCGCCCAGCATTCATTTCCCCTGCACCTCGGTCTACTTCCCTTTGCTATAGGTGTCACCGTTTTCTGATACAATTGAGTACCTACATATATCATGCAAAAAGATTTACACGTGAAATACATTGTAACTATGCACAATAACATGATAATTATGTGTAAGTACACATGTGTATTTACTATATATATATATATATATATATATATATATATATATATATATATATATATATATATATATAGACAGTAATTAGAGACAATGCAAAGTGTCACTTCCAACATTGGAAGTGGGAAGTTTTGCTTGAGAGTATTATTGTTCCAATCCATCCTGACTGCGAGGGATTTAGAGCACCCATGCTGGCTGCGGTATCATGTGTGTCTGACACCACCATCCCGATGACACAGCTGTCACTGTCACCTGCTTCCCAGCTGCAAAACAAATCAATCACCTCTGCAGCTCCTGGACAGCTTCCAATACCCTGCACCCCCTCGCCATCTAGTCTGACCTACTCTAGAAACACCCCTGGGAAGAGGGCAAAGGGGCTAGCATCTGTAATTGTGAACATGAGGCTTAAGCTGGTGGCCAATATTAACATCATCAACAACTGAGCTGTTGCCTATGGGCACACTGAAGCCCACTCAGCGAGATGCTTCAGTGTCCCGTTTAGTTCAGATACTGCTGTACATACTGTATATATGTGTGTGTGAAAGAAAGAAAGAGAAAGGCGGCTAGGAGCCCAGTACAGATCCCCCCTCATTCATTTTGCACACAGCGGAGGTCCTGGCACAAGATTGCTAGTAGATTCCCATTCTGTACAGCTATTCCTTTTTAATAACTCCAGGCCCAGTGTGGAGACAGCAATCGGAATGTGTGTTTACTGGAGCAGGGTCAATGGAAAGGGACCAGGGCCTGCAGCTTGTTTGATTACTGGAGATTTCAACACCACCCGACAAGTGCAATGTTCATCATCTCCTGCAAACAGTCTGTGTGCAACAGATGGGGAAGAAAAGAACCAAACGATCTGGACAAACTCCACTTTAAATGGGATCGTTATCAAAATAGCTTTCTTCCAAGTCTCTTCTCATCATTGCATAGTTTAGTTTATCCCATCTTATTAGGTATTTTATATATATATATATGTATGTCTAGTGTCCGATATCTTTTTCATGTACTGTGTTGAATATTATTCTCAGGGTCTCGTTTCAAATCCAAGGACAGAATGAATCACACTGTTCCAAACTACATTGCTTTTCTAAACAGACGCACAGCTTGATCGAGGGAATCTCTGAATTCAACTGTTTAATTCAGGTTTAAATGTGCTTTTGTTTCCCTAACATTGCACTTGTTATATAAACAGAATATTACACAAAACCGTGTATACGGGACAACTGTAACCCACTTGAATATCTGCAGTGATGCAGTGAGGACATGCAGCTACACTGGCATTAATGTACCTCTATTGGTAAGTTTATTCAAGAATGGAAAGAGAAGGGTAATACATTTCGTAGCTCTATTCTGGTGCTCAGAAGCAAAGGAGTGCATAACAAAAGTAAAACCAGAGACTCAAACACATTCTGTCCCAACACCCCTCCGTCTTGCATAAATGTAACAACCAGGTTTTTTTCTTGTTCTAACAATAAAGATTTATTTAGCATGCCTGTAGTTGCCTTGGATGTAGCCCAATGCAAACGTCAAAGTTTTCACCAGGGAAACAGTCTTCAACAGTGCTGTTTGCCAGTTCTCTAGGAGTTAACCCTTCTCTTCCACAGAGTGCTGACAGACAGATTAATGACACCAATAAGTGACTCCCGCCCTTGTGCATATTCTGATTTATATTTTGTATTTGTTTATTATTGTGATTTATATTTTATATATGACACTGAAAAGCCTGTGTTATTCTGTACTATTATTTGGTAGGACGAGGTGCTGTCTGCCATTATTTGTTATTGTTTTGTGTATTTTACAAACCTTGTGAGGATGCAGGACTGTCAGCCACCGATTGCTTAAGAATATAAAAGATGGGCAGTTTGTCTGCACAGGGAGAGAGTGTTCACGAGTGGAGAACGGGAGTAGAGAGAGAAGGTACAGCAAATTCTATAAAATGACAATTGCTACTCGTGCTGGCAGTACCAGCACGACACTTGTTGTTTCAGTACTGTTTGTTTGTTTGTTTTGGCCCACGTGCCCTTTTGTTTTGTGTCAGTGTTTTGTTTAAATCGATTATTTGTTTGTTTAATAAAAAGCTGAGCTCTGTAGTGTCTCAGTTTCATCTGCTTTGTGTGTTGTATTGATCGGCCTGACCTCACCCCTACAGCCATCCTTGTCACAGTTCCATTTAATAGGCAACTAGTTTATTCTCTTACTAGGTACCAGCAATGCTTCTTGCACAGACTGAACACTATAGGTAATGGATTTTAAAGGAATACTGTCTCAATCTGGATAATATATCTCTTATCTGTTTACTTTGCCATGACATGTGTACATTATTGTTTAAGATTTGCAAAAGAAATACTCAAATAAATGAACCGTTTCAGGGAGAAAGAAATCACTGGTGCACATCCTTAGGAGTCCTTAGGAGTCAGTTATGTGTGGTTTTGCAGTGAAGACGACACTATGGGCTAGATTCTCAAAGCTATTTACTCCAAACAGTCATTAGAGTAATTTTTCACCTAAAATAAAACTGCATTTACAATTCTAAAACAAACAACAAACCAGGTCAACTACTCCCAAGAGTCTCTTCTGCGTCTCTGCTGTGTCTCCCCTTCGTCTCTGCTGCGTCACTCTGTGTCTCTCCTGCATCTCTCCTGTGTCTCTGCTGTGTCGCTCCTGCATCTCTCCTGTGTCTCTCTTGTGTCTCTCTCCTGTGTCTCTCCTGTGTTTTTCTCTCCTGTGCCTCTCTACTGTCTCTCTCCTGTGTATCTCTTCCTGTGTCTCTGCTCCATGAAAGTTTTTTTTCAGAGACAAACACTCCTATGACAAAATAAAAACCCATGGTTTTGAGGTCCTTCTTATTCTTAATTTGACTTGCATTTTCAGGTTTCTTTAACAGTGAAGTAACGTAAGCGTTTTCTCCAATAATCTTCAGCGATGGCATGGCATTCAGCGTGGTGGAGCACTTCCAGATGAGTCCCGGGACTGGTTGGGATGAAGAGCAGCACCTGTTTCTTCTTAATGGCTACCCATCTAAGTAGCGACAGATCGGATACATGAGAAGTTATGGTAGCATTGCGGAACGAGTTACAAAAAAGGAGGATTCAGAGAATACAAAAGACACAATGTTGGGTGAAAAATTCAAAAGAAGAAACGTGAACCCGGTCATCTGGAAGAGATTAGCACTGGGGGGTCGGGGGGGCGGGGGGGGTTAATCACTGCTTGTCTTGTTTGTGATCCCGGGCCCTGCGCTCTGCGGCCCGGAGCTAAACTAACGAGAGCAGACAGCTACGCAAATCTGGACACAAAAAAATAAAACCCCCCGACAGTATTCTTTCAATGCAGTCCCTGGCACATCACTGGCTTTCCCTAGTTCATCACAGTCTCTACAAGCATGCCAAGTTTCAGAGGGATCCGAGTTAATTTACTTAATGTTTTGATTCTTCAGCAAGAAGATGTTTTTTCCTCCTGTTTGACTGCTTGCTTTTCCTAATCCATCAACAGATAAGGTTGATATGCTGTGTTGTTAGAGTGCCAGGATCTGCACAGAAGCACAAGGAGAAAGGTCTTCAAATGACTGAGTGACATTTGGAAGATAAACCTTTCTTTTCATCAATTAAACTAATTTGCATGAATTGAATACAGTAACCTGTGTAACTATTTATAACATGAGGAAGTGACAGATTCAGACTATGGATATTAAAACTGAACCGTTGTGTCATAATATATTTGGCAGTTCTCTTGTCATTGGGCTGTAGCCAGCCTCTTTCGCACATGTGGATGTAATTTTGTAAATGTTTTAAGTGTTTTGGAAATATTCTCTGATGTATTTTATTACCGCTCATTAACAAGTGTGTTGCTGTTGGTCTCTTTTGTTTTCAAGATTTTGCCACAACACAATAAAGTGGATGTCTCTTCCTGTGTTACAATAACAGTAGCCCTCCCAACTCCACATAAGGTAGGGAAAGTCTGGGAACGTGAAGAGTGTGTTCCTACCACCAAGGCTTCCTTGCACTATTTTACAGAGCAATAAAATGCATTTACCACAATTCTGCCCAGTTACAAATAGGGTCCAAATCGCAAACTAACCTTCTCTATACTGGATTCGACCTGTTGAACCAATCAGAGGGGCGACCAATCACAATACAGTTCCAGATGCATACACTAGCACAACCGCCAATCATATTAGTGCTACACATCATAGGGCATCCCTAATCGAGTCAATCTCTGTATTCAATGCAGCTTTTGCAGCAGCCTGTCCACAGCACAGCCCCTGAATCTCTGGCTCCAGTTTTGGAAGTGACATTGTAATCTAACCCCAGCTTTGTGTGAGAGGCTAAAGGGTTTTGCCTGTGCAAATATTTGAACAAAACAGTAGATTAGTGCTTGGAGTCAGAACTCCTCTGTCTCCTGAAGCATTGCCGTTGAAAAGCCTGCAGAGACAGCTCTGGTGTGGGAAGTGTCTCCACACCCAGTATCTACTCCTTGGTCACCTGCAAAGGCAGCTCTACATTGGCAGTATCTCTGTACCCAGTATCTGCTCCTTGGTTCAGCTCTGCATGGACACTATCTCTGTACCCAGTATCTGCTGCTTGGTTCTGTCACAGATGGTTCTGGCATGTCCCTTTTGTGCTATAAGTCATAGATCCTTTTGCATGGAATGCCTTGGTTGCACGGGTGTGCGGTTCTTTGATGGACGCAGAGTCAGTTAAAATGTGTTTGCCCACTGACGATTGCAGGTATCAGGCTTTTAAAGACTGTCACCCACACCTGTGAGCAGAAACTGACTCACTGAGAGCAGAAACTGAACCAAGACTGTCACAGCTACTGGAAGCAGGTTGATCTTTGGGAAACAAATTGAACATTTGATCCCAGTTCCAATCCTGCTGGGAACGAGCTGAGCCTAGCGCAGAGTTCCAATCCTGCTGGGATCGTGCTGAGCCTGGCGCAGAGTTCCAACCCTGCTGGGAACGAGCTGAGCCTGGCGCAGAGTTCCAATCCTGCTGGGAACGATCTGAGCCTGGCTCAGAGTTCCAATTCTGCTGGGATCGTGCTGAGCCTGGCGCAGAGTTCCAATCCTGCTGGGATCGTGCTGAGCCTGGCGCAGAGTTCCAATCCTGCTGGGAACGGGCTAATTTGTTAGACATGAATTGGATGATCTAAACGAACATGTATTGATTTCAATAATATGATATACTCTCTGTCAATAAACATAGTAATACTGCATGTACTGTGTTTCACATAGACCTGTATATTTGGTAGGAAATATTAAGTAGCTGTTATGTACAGTGTGTGTAAAGCATGCAGAGGAAGGTTGGGCTGACCAGCCCTTGGCAGACCCTTATCAGAAGTAGGCAACTCTTTCATTTAGGTTCCAGACCTTGGTAGCTAACTTTCTGGGGAAAGCTCCAGCTCAAGTTCCAATGATGATGCCCGAATCTGTCGAATCTCTTTCCCTCCTTATGCAGCTTTGCCTGGTCCATTGCTTTTTCCCAGTTTCATTCTTCAGTACCTCATCTAATATTTGACTTTTTCATTTCAATTTAGGATGTCCAATAATTTTTTCCCCTCACTGCAGCAATTCCCCACACAGCTCTGGAGAACTGAAGGTTCAGTGGGCATCCTCCGATCCCACGTCCGAGCCAGCTTCCTCTCTCACACCCAGGAACTCCAGAGCGGATGTCAGCGAGCTACTGGTCTCTGGAGGACAAAAGCCAGCACTGCAGCATCCACCCGAGCTCAGTGGAGGCGTGGAGGAGAAGCAGCGCCTGCCGGTTTTGCCTCCCTAACCAGTGGGAGCACCAGAGGCAATGTGACGCTCCCTCCAGGATTCCCCAGCAAAGACAGACGATTTCGCACAACCTGCGCTCCCCTGACTGGAGTCGCCCTGCACACCACACAGCCAAGATGTGAACCTGCGCTCCCTTGACTGGAGTCACCCTGCACACCACACAGCCAAGATGTGAACCTGCGCTCCCCTGACTGGAGTCACACTGCACACCACACAGCCAAGATGCAAACCTGCGCTCCCCTGACTGGAGTCACCCTGCACACCACACAGCCAAGATGTGAACCTGCGCTCCCCTGATTGTATGACTTGCCCTGCACACCATGCGGCTGTGCTTTGCGAAATCCCTTTTTTAGCTCAAAAACTTGCAGCTTCAGTGTTTACGTTATATATGTATGTTATATGTTTCAATAAATGTTAGAACTAGGACCAGCACCTCTCATCAACTAATCACTGAACATGCAGACTATGTATGAAGCTGTGGTTATCCCTACTGAGGGCTGTTGGAATCAACCAGGGAAGGGTTGTTTTAACTTTTCATTTATGTAACCATATGAAAATTATTAAAGGATGTTAATATGAACCCTCTACATACAATAAAATGTGCGATGAGCTCTCAGAAAAATGCATCCGATTTTCATTCTATCGGGTAGGGTTGGTTCATTTTAATCTTTTGTTGGTTAGAATTGTTTCGGTTCAGTTTCGGTTTGGGAAAAACATAACCACTGCATCCATAGCGCAGGCTGTTTGAGAGATTAGGGATAATGAGTTACATTGAATCCTTTAAAAGGGAAGGTTCTTATTTAGTGATTTAGAGGGTGGAGGTACAGCTGTTTGCATTTATTTGGGTTTTAACAGTGTATAGAACTGAAACTAACACAGTGGAAGTGGGGTGGGTTGAAACCCACCGGGGGTGTGCACCTTTGATTTCTGTCCCCTCTGAAACTATGACTTTGAAAAGAGATTTTCCATTTACTAACTCACAGTTGTCCCAGTTTCAAAGGGAGGCAGAAATCGCAGACGGAATGCAGGCTGAAACTGACAGGAAAATGAAAACGTAGTGACCCGCAGAGAGTCAGCGCCAACCCTAATTACATCCACACTACTGCATAACACGCAAAGAAGACTCAACCAAATCAGACCTCAACTGAAAATGTGCCACTTTGAATTGCAGCGTCCCAGCCCTGCAGCGCACCACGACCGCACACACAGGTCTTTGTTTGTGACATCCATCTCGGTGAAATCCGATTCCCCGCCCCCCGGCCGCACACTCGCACGCAGGCCAGGCTTTCTGCTGATTACCTGAGGGAGCGCGCTGGAAGCCCACAGCATGTGGAGGTGATTT
Source organism: Polyodon spathula (assembly GCF_017654505.1). NCBI lineage: Eukaryota > Metazoa > Chordata > Actinopteri > Acipenseriformes > Polyodontidae > Polyodon > Polyodon spathula. The sequence goes on along the minus strand of NW_024472214.1, from coordinate 37,409 downwards.
GGGTGGATTTATTCACAGCGAGCAAGGCTGTGGCTCTAGGGGATTAGGTTAGGAGGTTAACATTAAGCACAGGCCTAACTAACTTCCTGCAAAGGAGACGCTGTGTGTGATGTAACTGGCTGTGCCGAAGCCCTTTCAGTTCTTCAGAGAGCCGCGATGGTGTGCTTGGTTACAGCGGAATGTTTCTATGATCTAAGTGTGTCTGGGTTTTTCTGTACGTCAAGCCTACCGCTACATCACAGCTCTAAACAAGAGAACTGCCACGATAATGAAATAGTCACATGCTTACCTCTGTTTTTCTCCCCAGTTTTAGAATGTCCAATTACAGTCCCTCGCCACAGCTTAGGAGAACTGTAGGTCAAAGAGTGTCCTCTGATTCCCAGAGCCAAGCCAATTGCCTCTTCACACCCAGGAGCTCTGGAGCAGATGTCATTAAGTTACCAGCCTGTGCCCTGTAGGTGTCTACTTGAGCTCACAGGACGCCTGGCCAGCAGGGTCTGCTGTAGTGCAGCTGGGAGATACAGTCTCTGATGATTTTGCCTCTCCCCTGACAGTACGACTGACCTTCCTCCACCAGGCAAGCAACGGGACATTTCTTGATTTAAATGCATTATCTTCATCGGAGGTGAAGAACAACATAAAGACTGACAAATCATCCACAGATTGGGGTGAATCATTTTCAGTTAAAAGTGAAATAACACTAGCAGAAGCATCACACTGTAATCACGTTTCAATTCAGTAGACTTATTATCTGGAGTCAGCTGGTGCTAACAGATTGGGAGCCCTGACTGTGATCTGTTTTAATTTCCAAGTTTTTTACTGTAAATTTGACCCACTCCGAAACTTTGGATCCAAGCACTTTCAGTAGGGTTCAATACCTGGGTTCAGGAGAGTTTCAGGTTGTTTTGGAACATTGCAGTAACATGTTCGGGCCACACTGAGCTCAGAATTGGTATATGTGGCCATCAGAAAAATACAATAACTACCTCTGGATGATTAGTTAAGAAAATATGCCAGCTGCGTGGAATTATTGAAAGGACTAGATTGGTCAAGTCCCACTTTTCTGAACCTGGATAAGAGGGCTCTGTTTGTAATTTCTGATGGTCTGTGACTGTGACATGCTCTGAATAGTTGGCACATGAAATGTATGCTTATCATTTCCACCGCATTATAATAAAACATGTGGTTAAAAAAACAAACAAACTGGTAAATGCATGGTATGTACAAAGTAAGAAGCAAAGGAGCTGCAAAATGATTCTACAAATGGTAAAATGGTTTTCTATGGGAACGGGCCTGGCTTCAGTGCTGCAGAGGCCAAGGTCAGGCCAGGGTGTTTCCATTCTCTTATTCCCCTTCCCTCTCCCCTCTTCCCTGTGAGAACCAGGGGCCTGCTGGAGTCCAGCCAGCAGACAGCTTCAGGAGTTCCAGGTTGCAGCGTTTACTGCTTTTAGTTTCTCCCTGTTTTGTGCTTTTCCCCCCCAAACATCCCCTTTATTGTTTTCTGAACTTGGAAAACATATGCTGTCAATATGCCTGTCTGGAAATGTGTGGTTTTGAAAAAGCCCTAGAGTGCGTGAGTGTGGATTCTTAATAGAAGCCTCTGTAAGGCTTCAGACAAGCCTGTCACAAGCATCAGTGCTGGGGTCTGTACCTCATACCATTTAGGGGCCCAGTTTTGAAGAGGAAAAGCAAAGGGATTAGACAAAAATGTACAGTTTCATACAGGGTTAAAGAAAGCTCTCTGTTTTCATGTCTTACTTTCAAGCAGTCTGTTATACTTCACCAATATCTTCGGGGCAAAGAACGTCACTGGCCGCAAGGCATGTCAGTCATTAAAGGGAATTTGCTGATTGGTTAATAATAGGTAAGAAGGCGCTGAAAAGGGTAGGGGGCCAGCCTCACTATTCAGTCAGCTTGGAAGTGCAAGACAGGTAAGATTTTGCGTCCTGGCTGTGCAAAGTCATCGGTCTTCTCTGGGGATTCTGGAGGGAGTGGCCCATTGGCTGTGGCGTTCCAGCGGGTTAGGAAGGCAAAACAGGGAGGGACTGTTTCTCCTCATCGTGCTAAATCGGATTGCTGCGGCGAGGAAAAAAATAATTGAACAGGTAAGATTTAGGGGATTCTTATACTAGAACTTGGGATCCACAGGATGGCTGGGAGCCAAACCGAATGGAGCACAGCCTTTACTATGAGAAGGACGCATTTCAGACAAGAGGAGACTAGCATGAGAGGCACGATGCTTCAGTAAACAGTGAGTAACAAAAGCCTCCTGGTTTTAATTATGAACACATTACTGGTGAAGAGGACGGTCTCAAGGGGTCTCTCTCTGAGATGGTGTTGTATACTCGGCAGACCCCTGCACTGCGAGGCAGACCACATCACACAGCAGCCCTGCGGAGCAGACTGTTCCTTCAAGAAGTCTGCTTCCCTGCTCTCAGGAGTCATCAAGAGTGTGTGGGGCTGAGTTCTATAGGACTATTGAGACTTCAGATTTACCAGGACAGGTCCCCAACACACAACTCACATAACGGATTACCAGCTTTGAAGAATGCTTCAACAGACTAATGTCTTTATCAGTGTACCCTTATAAAAGTTTCCCATAGTAAAAGCACAGCAGAGGGTAATAAAGCACAGTGAAAGCATGGTAAAGCAATGTAAAGCACAGTGCGGTATGGTAAAGTATACTAATAAACATGGCTAACCAGGGTATGCTGTAGTAAATGCATAGTTTAACCATATAGAAAAGCATGGTAAAACTGCAAAAATACTGTAATAATCTTTTATAAGGGGAGGCACACACACACACACAACGCAGATAATCTTGGATCCATTCTCTTAAAGTGCTGTACATGACCAAGCCATCTGCTGCAGAGTAATACACCAACACTTTACAGCTATATATTTATTCACACTGCAGAGCTCAAAATGAGAATTCAGCTACCAACAAAACGTAATGTTCAAAGTGCTAGCTATATTTTTGGAGTGCCAGAGGTAACAATGTCTTCCATAAAGTGACCTGGATCCCTGTTTCTGCAGAAAGAGGACAGGGAGAACTCAGCGGGTCTCGTAAACCATGTGCTGCATCAGCCACAGGAAACGGGCAGAGTACTGCAGCTGAGCGAAATCTAAAACAAGCACAGAACCACAGAGGCACGAGGTCAACAGGGGCACGGGGTCAACAGGGGGAGACTGGCTGTTGGCTCTGGGTTTATTAACTCGTTTTCTGGAAGCTGTTTGTACAGTCTAGCTGCGTGCACGCTCCTGCTGTTTAACCCTTCCCTTGCCGCTGGTATTGAACGCAGTGTCCCCCGGTGTGCTCCAGTACAAACTGCTACTGGTTTTGAATGAATTCAAGATACCGAAACAAGACCTGGTTCAAAAACAGCATTCACTCAGCAGCAGCAAATCTGGAAACAGGTATTAGATGTCAGATCTCTCAACGCTTGCTGTATAAATAAATATATATTGACATTTCAGTATGTTTTTGTAAGAAGGGGTGTGTTATCCGCTGACAGGCGGGAGAGGCACGGAAGTTGAGGTAGACACGCGGCCAGGCGCTCAGGTTTTAGAATATTTACAAAATGCTGTCATAGTAGCGATGAAAACTCCCAGAGCGGAAGCACATACACAAACACAGGGTAATCAATAATAACACAACAAGGCAAAACTAAACACTGGGGGAAAACAGCTAAAAAAAAAAAAAGGTTCTCAAACAACAGCTCAGCGCTGCTCCCACTGGAAGAGAGGTCCCACTGCAGAACCTTCTCCCAGACACAGACACTTGAACTGGCTGGGATCGAAATCCCCTAACACAATCCCTGCTCTGGACTCCAGGATCCCTGTTAGACACGCCGTGGTCAGTATTTGATTCGCCCTGGATGTTCAGACAGGCGTGAGGCTTCATCAAGAAGAGCCTGGCCACATTCCACACTTGTCCTAATTACAAAGGCGAGCGTAACCCCACCCCTAGCACAAACTAACATTTTAATAAACTATATTTGAAAATAAACTGATTTACAGTATTTAATACATATTTTTTTAAAAGGCATAATTACTCTAATTAAGTCAGACAGAAAGTCTTAGAAGTCTGTCTGATGCGTTGTTTCCTGTGCGGCCCAACAGGGACCCACAGTCTGCCCTGTCCAGCCTTCAGAGAGAACACTGGCAGCTTCCTGTTGTGTTCGTGCAAGGGGTTCTGTAAACAAGGTGACTTCCTGTGGGAGCATCTGCCCTGTGTATCTGTGCAAGCTGTGAGAGAGCTCAGCTCCACTCTCAAACCAATGCACACACATACAGCTCACTGCAAAACAGACGCATTTCTATATTGGATTGCAACCATAAGCAATCCGAAAAGTCTGTAGGAGCCTATGGGCTTGATCTGATCATCCTGTACCCTGATAAGCACAGTTGGGTTTTAGAGCATTTTACAGCACTGGGTTTACGCAATCCAGGTGGAATTCTTGGAGCTGTAAAATGCTCTAACAAATCCAGCTGAGGTTTATCCCGACTCAGACTAAGGCATCACCAAAAGATCTAATTTGAACCCTCCCTTCAGAAAAACACAGTGCCGAACAGTCAGCTTGAAACAGGCTGCCCACATTGCTCTACTCTACTGACAGTGTTAGGGCAGGTGTTTCTGTTTGTAGATGTTTATTACTAAACCTACACCACATGCCTGTCTGTCGAGTGAATTGCGAGCGTTGCCTTTTCAAACCAGTAAACCTAGTATTGAATTCCTTACTAAACCAGGGGCAGAACCCTTCTTCTGTACAGCAGTGTGTGATATTCATTTCAGATGGCATCTATGCATTGGTTTCCTTTGCATGCTGTCTTTGCATACATTGCCTCATGTGAAGGAAGACGGTTCTTTTTGCCACTGAAACCACTGACAGCAGTGTTTGACTATTTGCCCCCGTACTATAAAATACAAATGTAAGAGAGGACTGTGTACAGGACCATTGAAGATGTGTGAAAGTGGGAGTCTAGCAGGTGTCAGAGAATGTGAGGGTGTGCTGGTGGAGGAGGTGGTGTGAGGGGTAGGGCTGGACTCACCCTCGCTGCAGTCGTCCCCCAGGAAGCCAGGGCAGCACCGCCACTCCAGCGCCGTCACCGAGCGGTACGCCACTCTGTAGGTGGGCCTGATGAGGGTCCTGTAACTGACATTGTGCCATCGTCACTACCAGCAATCTCAAAGTCATTGGACCGCCTGTATCTACAAAGACCACGTTCACATGCTCCCTGAGAGGTTATTAGCAACACATTTCAGTTATTACTAACACAGTGTATTCCTCAAGATTGGTTCCTAAGGGGAATGAATATTCAGACCTTGGGGAACAAATATTCCGGGGGACACCAGGGTTACCCCTATAAACAGCTGGTTGATGTGATCCAGGGTGACCCACCAGTGCTGGAAAATGATTTTATAAAATCCAGCCAGGGTGACGGCTGATCAAATTAACACTGTCATCCACATTACAGGTAGACTGTACATTTCTACAGAATATAGACGTTACACAGAATATTGTTCTGCAGTTTGCAGTCCACTGTTTTCATGAAGCACTGAATGTAGCATGAAAAGGGAGCACAGTATTTGTTCCTGGGTTTGTGTGTGTCTGTGTGCCGTGTGCGCTTCAGTTTGCATGCAGACTTTGCAGAATGACATTCAACTTCTTTAAATACATCTGAAACCGCTTCCTGTAATACTTCAATCTGTTTATACTGAAAGAGGACATTGATAATGAGTTTTCGTTGCAGATTTGTGATTGAGCACGTCTCATTACGCTGGGGAATGACAGCGCTGGAGAGCTGAGAATGGAGTGTTTAGACTAGTGCTCATTATTATTAAGGTGCAGGGTGATGACAGCGCTGGAGAGCTGAGAATGGAGTGTTTAGACTAGTGCTCATTATTATTAAGGTGCAGGGTGATGACAGCGCTGGAGAGCTGAGAATGGAGTGTTTAGACTAGTGCTCATTATTATTAAGGTGCAGTGTAATGACAGCGCTGGAGAGCTAAGAGAGCTTAAGGTGCAGTGTAATGACAGCGCTGGAGAGCTAAGAGTAGAGTGTTTAGACTAGTGCTCATTATTATTAAGGTGCAGTGAATATCGATTCCTCTTCCAAATATTTGTACCCCCTTATTTGGTTGTAACAAAGTAATCTTTCTTTGCATACAAGTCTATATCCATGCATTTCCAGCTAAAACCTTCATTTTAAGACCACTTTTGCTAACTACTAACCCTAACCCTAAACATGTACCATCCAGTCCCCTCCGACAGCTCACCTACAATAATACATGAGAACAGCCTGACAGCATTGCTCACTTACTAGCACTATACCTGCATCACTTACATAACAAGATAAATAACAAACAGGCATGTAGGGGGGAACAAATGCTCATGGGAACCAATGTTTATTTACAGATAAGGGGTTTGTGTGACCCGGGCTGATTCCCCAGGGCTAGAAAACGCTCTAATAAAACCCAGCTGTGGCTGGTCCCAGCCTCGGCATTCGCTTCACATTAGGGTGTGGTGCCAGGGTGAAATAGAGAAAGCAAAGTAAAACCGTTAACAAAGGTCTTGAGAGATGTGCTCAGGCTAACGAAAGGTAAGAAAGGTTCAGACTCTTATTACTGGAGACAGGCTTGCCCTCAAAGCGACTGCAGCTATTTTAACAACCATTTTCATGTTAACACTGGATATCTGGTACTACAATGCATTGCTTATCTGATTTCATTTGTACTTTTTTTCAAGGTTCAATGAGAACAATCTTTTGGAGAGTAATGCATGGATGGTTTGTTAGCAGACTTTTCTAATGTGTAACATATTTCCTTTCAGAATAATAAAGTGAATTGATACCATGTGAAGAGAGCATTGCAGTCCGGGCAGCGGGAGGAGTTAATTGATGTCACCTGAATGTTCTGCTGCTGTTACTGTATATATGTAGCACTGATCTGAACGTTTATTAATGTAGTATTTTGTATTAGAAGCACTTTATATATGTGTATAGTCGTTCCAAGCTGGCAAATTATACCCAAGTTGTTCATTTTGTGTAATCCTTTTTTTAAAGACACATTAAACAACTTTTTTCCCATTTCATCTTATCCTCTCTTGTGTTGCTGCATATCTGACCTTGGGCTACATCCAAATTAAAGAACCTGTGTTGGTAAATCACAAATCTGCCTTAAATAATTATTTCAGTGCTGTGCTAGCACAGAGCAGAGCAGTGGCAGGGCTCTAGGGTACAGTACTGTGCTAGCGCAGAGCAGAGCAGTGGCAGGGCTCTAGGGTACAGTACTGTGCTAGCGCAGAGCAGAGCAGTGGCAGGGCTCTAGGGTACAGTACTGTGCTAGCGCAGAGCAGAGCAGTGGCAGGGCTCTAGGGTACAGTGCTGTGCTAGCACAGAGCAGAGCAGTGGCAGGGCTCTAGGGTACAGTGCTGTGCTAGCGCAGAGCAGAGCAGTGGCAGGGCTCTAGGGTACAGTACTGTGCTAGCACAGAGCAGAGCAGTGGCAGGGCTCTAGGGTACAGTACTGTGCTAGCACAGAGCAGAGCAGTGGCAGGGCTCTAGGGTACAGTGCTGTGCTAGCACAGAGCAGAGCAGTGGCAGGGCTCTAGGGTACAGTGCTGTGCTAGCGCAGAGCAGAGCAGTGGCAGGGCTCTAGGGTACAGTGCTGTGCTAGCGCAGAGCAGAGCAGTGGCAGGGCTCTAGGGTACAGTGCTGTGCTAGCGCAGAGCAGAGCAGTGGCAGGGCTCTAGGGTACAGTACTGTGCTAGCGCAGAGCAGAGCAGTGGCAGGGCTCTAGGGTACAGTACTGTGCTAGCACAGAGCAGAGCAGTGGCAGGGCTCTAGGGTACAGTACTGTGCTAGCGCAGAGCAGAGCAGTGGCAGGGCTCTAGGGTACAGTGCTGTGCTAGCACAGAGCAGAGCAGTGGCAGGGCTCTAGGGTACAGTACCTGACGACGTTGGCACAGGGTCCTGGCCAGCGGCAGCTCTGGTAAACCCGCTGGACAACCGTTTCTGAGCCATTGTGCACCTGGCAAGACACCATCTTCGTCACCGTGTACTGGCACCAGTTCCTGTCAAGAGAAATCACGATGGTCACTCATCCACATCCATTCCTACAGCGCTTTTTATCACAAAGATCCCAAAGCGCTTCACACTCACAGAAAAGAACAATTAAACATTAAATTAACAATCTAACACAGAATTTAATAAAACGGACATTAAAAAGAGTAATTGTAAAATTAGAAAACCCAAATAAAAAGCTAGTTTGTAGAAAGAGAACAATCAAGAGTCAAAAACAACAACGTAATAAAATTGGAATACAAGATGAATACAGTTTAATTGTAAAATTAGAAAGACTAAGATATAAACCCAGTTTGTAAAAATAGCGCAATTAAAAAAACTGTCTATAAAAAAAAAGGACAGGAATTCCCCACGTGGCTCAGGAGATCCTAAGACCCAGCCAGCTTCCTTTTTCACCCAGGAACTTGACAGCGGATGTCAGCGAGCTACCGGCCTCTGGAAGAGAAAGGCCAGCCCTGCAGGTGTCTGCTCTGAGCTCAGTGGACTCTCGGACGGTCGGGTCCGCTGTAGCGTGATGAGGAGAAACAGCCCCTGCCAGTTTGACCTCCCCAACCCACGGGAGCACCAGAGCCAATGCGACGCTCCCTTTGGAGTACCCAGGGAAGACAGGCTTACTTCACACATCCCGTGAGGTTCCAGTGTGTCTATCGTATCATACAGTGCTAAGCTAAGACAGGACCTGAAGGTTAAGGTTGGCTAATGCTTGATGCCTTTACCCGAGTTAGCCACTCACACATAAACAATACAAAGTAACATGTACTGTAGGTAGGTAGGAGATTTCTTCCCTCTCCCTCGAACAAGGTTATTCCTCCCGTCTGTTTTCACAGACCCTGATCTGCACTAATCGTGTAGCAGCTGATGTTAATCAGGGTCTGTGAATGGCAATCAAAATGTGCTGATAATCAATGTGATGTTTTCTCTTGTTACGGATAACTGTTGTGACTTTAAACGTTCAGGAAAGCCATTTGGCTGATGCCTTCACAAGGGTTATACATTTTTACTTTCTTGTAAGTCCCTCTTCATTTTCCACAATTTCAGTTCAACTCGGATGCAGATCATTCCACTTTCCATTTTGCTGCCGAGGAGTTTTGGTGGGTCTATACCTGCTGCCCAGGAAAGAAGTGAATCTCCACTATTGCGGCAGGATACATGAGCTTCACCAAGACAAAGTATAGTCTGGGAAACTGTACAGAACAGTAACATTACTTGTGTTACAGAGAGGTAAGAAAGTATGTTTAAAGGATGATGACAGCATTGTAATCCAGTAAACCCACGCCATCTTTACAACCCCACTGTTTAACACGCATCCACAGTAAGTTAGTAAAGAAAGAACTGAGCAATTTATACACAGAAGGTGTTTTAGGAAATCATAAAAAAGATGCAACATTGACTTCCTTTGAAACTTATTTAACAGTACTTCCTGAAGGGTGGGCGGGAGAGAGAGAGAGAGAGAGAGAGAGAGAGAAGCATTCTGGGAGTGTTGGTGTTCACACATTTTAACTGTCAGAAGCACGATTCTTGGTAATAATACAAATGTTGATAATAATTGTCTCAGTAGAGTAAGTCATCGCAACACAAAATATTGCCAACAATATCGCTTATTTTACCAGACTCCTTCTTGCTTACTAATTATACAAGAACAACAATATTGCACTTATACACCAGCCCTATATAGCGCCTTTCAAGACCAGGACCTCTCAAAGCACTGAACACCTTTCAACAGAGCAAACATGATTACAAATAGTAGTTCAAAATGAATAACAACCATTTTAGTTGTTAGTCAGCTATTTAAAATCAATTCATAACCTTATGGCAATCTGCCAGGAAATGCCTTTTCAAAGAGAGATGTTTTTAGATTTAAAAGCAGGAACAGACTCTGCTTGTCTGACCAAAGGTGGCAAGGAATTCGGAAGGCTAGGGTCGAGGCAAGAGGATGTCCTTTCATCTCTGGTACGCATTTTAAACCATGGAACTCTCAGTAAACTGGCATCCTGTGAGCTGTACGGCCAGCGATGTATGGAGACAATAATTCAGTGAGATATAAATAGAGCAAGACCAAGCAATGCCTTAAAGGGGAACGAAAAGGATCTTTAAACTAGATCTAAATCATACTGGAAGCCAATGTAAGGAGGTCAAAAGTGGGGTGATGTGATCGCATTTTGTAGACTTTGTTCAAAATACAGCTGCAAGAGTGTTAACTACCTAAATATGTGATAATGCTTTTTCAGACAGGCCAGCAAAGAGTGCATTGCAATAATCAATCCTAGAAGAAACAAAAGTATGGACCCATCTCTCAGCATCAGGCAAGGGTAGACAGGACCTGAGCTCGGCTATATTTCTTAGACGAAAACAGGAGACTAGTGATATTAGGAATTTGGGCCCCAAGTCCCGTATTCAGATTTAAGTTCCACAACAAACCCATCAAAGCCAGCCTGGGAAATTAGCATTCTTAGGCTGATGATGGGTAGCCAGGACCATTATCTCTGTTTTATCCAAATTCAGAAGAAGAAAATGCTGCTGCATCCATTTTGTTATGTGAAAATGAGACAGATACAGCTGAGTGGCATCAGTACAACAGCGAAGGTTCACCAGAATCGATCTCTAAAACGGATGACACTTCCCTGTTTGAAAGGTGTTTTTTAAGACCGTACCAGATCAGCATACGTAGTCTTTAAGAGGGCGAAGGAGAACAGAATGATCAACAGTATTAAAAGCAGCACTCAGGTCTAACAGCACAAAAACTGATGGAGATCCTGAATCAGAGGCTGCCAACAAATCACCTCCTCTTCAAAATATTATAATGAGCAATCTGTCCCTCAAGTTCAGGGGTGCCCAAATACAGAACTACTGTGGATGCATTTGGTATTCATTTTGAATGTTGCAACCACCATCGCATACACTACTTTGGAGGGTGCGAGCAAATGTCCCACCCAGTCATTCTGCATTCAGAAATCGGATAACATTTTAAGGGTACACTTATAGAACTGTCCCATAGTAGACTCACACCAAAAGGTAATAAAGCACAGTAGAAATATGATAAGCACTGTAAAACCAAAGGGTTGCAAAGTATGTTACAAACAAAACCATGGTAAGCTATGGTAAATGCATAGTTCATGGGAAAACGACTGTGCTAATTGACTGTGCTTAACTTGGAAAAGGGGTCCAATCTATTGCTGTCTCAGAAGTGCATTGAGACACCCAAAATCTATTCAGGCTTATCAAAACACAGTGAGCAAGGGCACTGCTAATGTGCCAGTAGCTCTCAGAGGTTAGAGGATCTGTCTATTTGACTGATGGTGTCTGCATGCGTATCGCATGATAAATACAGTAAGGATGTGTACATCTGCTTGTCTGTCTGTTGCTCATTCAGAAGATAAGATCCATTTGTTGCTCTGCTTAAGGGCTTGGCAGCAAAAGGCAATAGCAGTGTAAACAACTGTGCTCAGTGATCCCCTGTGTTTTTTTAAGGATAATGCGCTGTGTGTGGAGATGCATTTTCCAAGAATGTCCTAATCTCATTTTAACTGCAAATTATAACATCTTCTATCTTGTACTGCATCTCCCTGAGAAAGCAGAGAATTAGAAGGGAATTGAACCCTACAGCATCTCTCTGCAAACGCTGAAAAAACAGATACCATTGAGAGCAAATATGAGGGCAAACTGCAGGATTAAACCAGCCAGCAGAGAAAGAACACGAGAACAAAAGAAAGGAGAAGAGGCTGTTTGGCCAATCAAGGCTCATCTCCTGGTGACCACATCACTTGTAATGGTTAGGGGACCTCATTTAATAGGACAGAATCCAATCATTTTTCAAATGTTCCCAGTGTTTTAGACCCTGCTAATTCAGCTGGTACGCTATTTGCCATAAGGAATGAACTGAGTATTCACTGGAAAATGTGGGGGTTAGAAATTGGCCACAGCTGACAGCAATATATTGAATTTGAAAAATAAAACATCATTAGAAATTATAAACATGCCCTGTCCAATGAGCAACTCAAGTGGACCAAGGAAGGTGGCTTCACCCTTGCATTCATTATTTGCATCAATACACTTTCTGTTGGAAAGTCCTGGAAACAAGCTTTAAAATAATACTAAGATAATTTGACTGGAAGGTCATAGCCCACATGAAGAGTAATGAGGTTAAAGTTCTTTCAAATGGCTGTGTGCAATCTTCAGTCGCATTCTCATCATGAGGACCTGTGATAGAGAGAAATAATCGATGCTGTAAATCTCCTTCCCGACCAGAAAAGGCGCTGTGTGAGATTGGTAGTAAACTTCCCTGTAGACGGGTCGACTCGACAGTGAGCGGAAACAGGAAGTCGTCCATCTCGGCTGATTCCTATACGATCAGCTGCGGACCCAGCTGCGATTGGTTACACCGGGGCAGCGGGCTGATTGCAGGGAGGAGTGAGGCAGTACAAAGGGGACGCAGCTACATGGGTCCAGCCCCTTGTGCTGAAACGTAACAGACGGCCGGAGCCTTGCTTAATTTGTTAAGTGTTTGTTTTTTGGATTGTAGAGGAGGAGAACGGAGCCAGGGACTGAAGCCACAGAGCCAGGCCAACTCACTGAGCACTGCCCTCACCTCACAGCACCAGCCCTCAGCACTGCCACACTGTTTTGGAACGCACACTTTCATGCATGGGGCTGTGGATTGGGGATTATTTGTGAATTGTTATTGTTTTGTCTTGGCCTGCAAGCCAGCCGTGTACTCCCCAATATCATCACTGTTAGAGGGGAGGCTCTTTTTGTTATTGTTTAAATAAACAAGGACATTTTTGGGAGAAATACTGTTTGGACCTTGCATCTGAGTCCACACCACATGCACTTGACTACAGGACCCTTCACCAAACACAAAAGAGGAAACACCTCCACCAAACACAAAGGAGGAAACACCTTCACCAAACACAAAGGAAAAACACCTTCACCAAACACAAAGGAGGAAACACCTTCACCAAACACAAAGGAAACACCTCCACCAAACACAAAGGAAACACCTTCACCAAACACAAAGGAAACACCTTCACCAAACACAAAGGAAACACCTTCACCAAACACAAAGGAAACACCTTCACCAAACACAAAGGAGGAAACACCTCCACCAAACACAAAGGAAACACCTTCACCAAACACAAAGGAAACACCTCCACCAAACACAAAGGAAACACCTTCACCAAACACAAAGGAGGAAACACCTCCACCAAACACAAAGGAAACACCTCCACCAAACACAAAGGAAACACCTCCACCAAACACAAAGGAAACACCTCCACCAAACACAAAGGAAACACCTCCACCAAACACAAAGGAAACACCTTCACCAAACACAAAGGAAACACATTCACCAAACACAAAGGAGGAAAAACCTCCACCAATCACAAAGGAGGAAACACCTCCACCAAACACAGGGGAAACACCTCCAACAAACACAAAGGAAACACCTCCACCAAACACAAAGGAGGAAACACCTCCACCAAACACAGCAAGCAGTCTGGACCAGCATTCCAGTTGATGCCCTGTGCAAGATCGCAAAACAGTAGCAAGCGCCACAGAGTTCAAACAGCCTGTGTTTCACTCATTCAGAGCAATGCATGCAAGATGATTTTCCTTACTTAATAATATACTGCAAAGACCTAAAGGGGTGTTTATTAATAGGGGTTTGAAACGGAAAGCATTACATGCAGTAAACCCCACTGGAATTGCTGTAGTTAGAGTGCACTTAAAAGCTCCAGTGCTTCTTTAATTGTACATTAAAATGTGATCGCTGAGGGAATTTAACACATGTGTTCACACTATAGCCCTCTGTGCACTCTGCTTCTCTGGAAACCAGGCACTGTTGGCATACTCATTTGTTTAAATGGTATATTGTAGTTTTAGTGTCCTGCCTCCTTGACGTTTTCTGGCCACTCTGTGAACTAAACAGCCCTCCTCCTGCTGATACCTGCACAGCAGGGGGTATGAAGGTCACATGTAAACTCTCATGTAACACAGGGGCACACATCAAAAATGACATCAACGGGGGGAAAAAAGATCACATTTTTTTCCCTTTGATTACATTTTTGGTGTTTTTTATATACTGCACTGAACATTTTGTGAAACTTATTTCAGTATACATTAACAAAATGCTTGTTTAAATTTACATGTGTGTTCTTTACATGACATGCAACATATGGTAAGCTGCCTAAAGGAATGCTTGTAAGTTTTGTATTAAGGTTTATGCATGTGGTTATGAAGTGTAATGCTAGTTTAACACAGCTATGACTCAGTATTATGAATGCTATATCCAAATAGGGTATTAACAGTATAATATTAATAAGAACATACCAACATTTATAATGTCGGTGCCATTAAGTGATTTTGCTATAGCAAAAATCGGAGTTCAAATTTCAGGTTTTCATTCAAGGGATCAAAATCTTTTTTAAAGGTCAACTCCCCACTGTGTCTAACCGCTGCTCTTGCGGGTGTCAATAGCAACCTGTTTATTTAATACATACTCTGCTTTTCATAAAATAAATGTGAATGACAACACTAAATAACTAAATAATGTAATGCGTTACAGCTACAACCAACTCATTCAATTGCGACGTTTTACGGTTTAATGACACACATGAAGATTAAAGTTTGTATCACTGTGTTAAATTAGTACATTTATTTAAACGTGCTTTTACACAGCGCACCAGCGCTCAATTCTCAACACCCATAAAAATACTAGTGCAATAAAGGCACCTACCGGCGGTGTGAGGCGGATTCAGACTGGGGTCCTACACGCTGTCCTGGGTTCACATGCTGCAGAGCCGCCGATGAAACCTGGTAAAGGAACCCGGTACCGGCTGCGGAACCGAACAGTAGGCTCCCAAAACAGAACAGCAACAGGGTCGTCATTCTAAACCTGGTTTATGTATTTCCCTATTGTACTGCTAGAATGTGCAATGTTAGGTGAATTCGTGAAATTGCTAATTTTGCAAACAGTCGCATTGCATGCAAGTCAACTCGAAGAATTCACGTAGATATAGGCGAGTTAGATTGATGCGCTCGGATTTTACATGTTTTTAAACCCTGCGCTCTCGCCGCTATATTTAATCTCCTCTCTCTCTCTCTCTCTCTCTCTCTCTCTCTCTCTCTCTCCCTCTCCCTCTCTCTGTTCGAGCAGAGCTCCAACCTTGAAGTCTTAAGGAGGGATTTAAAAGTCTCAGGAGTGTCTAGCTGCGTGCGCTAAGACGCACTGGAACTTGGAGAAGGAGCGAGCGTGTGTTGTGTGAAAGAGGGGGCGAGCGTGGAGCCGAGGGGCGTGGGGAAATTGCATTAACCGTTTGTGGCATCCAAAAGAACGTGTTTTATTTGTTAACAAACTGTTTTCTCTTTATCGCATTTCAAGGAGTTATTTACCGTGGAGTATGCATGGTCAAAAGGCGATACTATTTTGAAGCACACGCTAGAGCCGGGTTCATGTTCTGCTGCTCTATCCCCATATAGCTACATCAATTATGGATATTATTTACAAAGCGATATATTATATAGTTTTTTGGCCACTTTTGGCAGTTTTCACATATATTTTAAACATAAATGTATTATGGATATTTGTCAATTATTAGCATTATAAAATATGGTGTGTATATATATATATATATATATATATATATATATATATATATATATATATATATATATATATATATATACACACATACGTACACCGAAACTGGGTTTGTTTCTTCGTCATTGTGTACCATTAACCCTTTAAAATACAAGGTAGAGCTCTGCCCCACCAATAGAAATGATTCTAACTTTCTCATTGAAATGAGGTGCACGAAACAGTGTTTAAAATGTACTTGTATTCTAAGAAGAAAAGGTTTGAACAAGCGCTCAATACCTCGTGTATCTTAAAGGGTTAAAATGCAACGCGCAAGGCAATGGTAAGACAAGGGCAGTTACAATTGACAGAATGGTACCACAGTGGTAACATATTTAGACATACCTATGAAAACATGATTGTTAGTTATCCATAAAGGTATCCCAGTGGGGGTTTAGTTCTGGTAAGCAGTGGAGTATGATAACATTTAAACACACTAAACATACAAAGCCGCATGAACACATGCCCACACACACACGATATCAATCTCAATGCACACTACATACAATCAGATACAATTTCAGCTCAAC
Source organism: Polyodon spathula (assembly GCF_017654505.1). Lineage (NCBI taxonomy): Eukaryota > Metazoa > Chordata > Actinopteri > Acipenseriformes > Polyodontidae > Polyodon > Polyodon spathula. Next base: position 21,165 of record NW_024472214.1, on the reverse strand, counting down.
AGCTGGCAGTGCAGTTATACTGATAGAAACCACAACAACTGCCCTGGGACAGCTGGACTAAAGCACTTTAGCAATTTCACGGAGGAGAGGGACTCAAAAAATACTGTTAGGAAAAGCACTGACCAAAAAAACATTGATTTCTGAAGTTGTGTAGTGTAAAACACACATTACATAGGAAGTATGTAGGCTTGGCGTCTTACACCAAAATACTACACAATCCCTTGAGAATTCGCTATAGGAAATACTAATAATAAAAAAAGAATCTTGTGTATTATGCACTTCCATTGCTTGTATGGGTCTCAAATGTGCAGTACAAATATGTAACGAGCTGGCATTGTGATCATCTTGAAAAGTCATCATATTGGTTACGATGGAATTAGATCACTTGGATGTGAAAAATAAAGTGTGTCCCACCCTTTCATCCATCTAGCTGAGGCTCCTATTGAGGGATATGCGTTCAGTCAAATACATTATTTCATCCAAAAGACACTCCTGAGGCAAACCTTCCTGAACCTAACATAGTACCAGACATAATGTTAGCTAAAGCATGTGTTTCTTTCAAAACTGCACATTAAAGACCTATGGAACTAATCCAAGTGCAAAACAAGGGTTATAGAATCATATTTTTGTAGCCTTTTTAAAAAAGGATCTTGTTGCAGATGTATTGCTCATATTCATAATTGAAAGTGACCCTTTAGACCCCTTTAGGCAAAATGTTCCCTGGGAGGTAGGAAAAGAGCACAAGCATGAGATTACAGAAGAGTATAAGTGACACCTCATCAGGGGCTCTGCTTAATTGAGGCGGTATCTGCAAAGCCAGCTGCTGTGGAATTAGTTACTGTATCCATCCTCTATATTCACTGGCTTTAGATAATGCGACAGTAAGTATTTACTGCTGCAGTGTCGCTTCTGAGCTGCAAGCTTTCCTTTAACATTGTCTTCTATATGAATTTAAACATACTCCGTCCCGCTACTTTATTAGAACCTGTCTAACCGATTGGACTTGCTATTGCCCTGGATTAGGGATGCAAATGAGCGTGATCATGGGACATGTCATCCCTGCAGTCAAAGTGAAAATACAATACACGAAAACGGAATACTCTACTGCAAATAAAGAAGGAAAACTGGACTCAACAGGTTAACTAAAAAAAAAAAAATTGCCGACTGTACATAATTTATTTTTAATATAATTTTATTTTATTTTTTATCTATATTTGCAATGAATGAATCTGCCGACAGTTTTGCAGGGCAAGAGCACCGTTGAAACTCCTACACAGAAATAGCAGCTAGATTTGCCTTCTCCTTGGAAACAGTCTCGTATCCACGGAGCGGCACACTGGCGTCGTTCACGCCGCAGTCCCAAGAATTTCAAGCATTCATAATACAGTTTAGTACTGTAACACAGATAGGTTTCATTTTGTACTTTTAATTTTTTTTTATTCAGAGCCATCCTGCTTTATTTTCCTTCCAGAATTCAGATTCCTGAAGTTAATACTCGTGAGATCTTATTTTTTGTTCTGGGGGAATAAAATAGCGAAGCCAAAATGTTTAAAGCCAAGATATTGCTGGTAGGCCCTAGTGAGGTAAGTTCTCTATATAATTACTGGTATGTTGACTATAATTGTAATGACTCGCAGTGAAATTCCCAAGAGAAAGCCGAGTCTGTGAAAGTACACGGCGTATTGAAAGTTTAGTATAGCATAAGTGTGTATTTTATTTTTTAAAGCAATCGGAATAAACTTGCTGATGTTCTTTTCTTGATTGCAAAATTGAAGGCACTGTTGTACAAAAACGCCTTAATAATAATATGCACAATGCAGTATTGCTGTAAAACAAACGGCAGCTCAATTCACTGTCTGTTTTATTCCGTAGAGTGGGAAATCGGTTCTGGCGAATTTTCTCTCTGATGCTACAGAATCAATTGGAGGAGAGTACAGTCCGACGCAAGGTGTCAGGTAAGAGGAAGGGTGTCTGATTTGACTGTACAGTGAGGGGCACACAGACTGCACCACTCTCTCCTTACTGGGGGGCGTTTCCCTTCATTAATCTACCCAACGTGCTCAGAGCATTGCAAACTGTTTCTCAAAGCTCTCTCTTACAACACTGTCGGAGATGACATTTGTGCATTCCTGCATCTATGCAAAAGTGTATATTTTTTCGTCTTCAAAAAAGCCACTGTTCAGTGTTACAGAGCATCTAATCCTTTTCACGCCCTAGAAGACTTAATTTGTCTTTCATAATTACAGTAATAAGTGAAAACTAAAAGGTGCTTGTGGGAACATTGAGGGTTTATTTTTAGAATCACACGTCAAATGGCCGTATGCAGGGTAACCTCGATGTCCCTGTTGTCACTGCAGAATCCTGGAGTTTGAGTTCCAGAGTGTCACTGGACTTGGGAAGAATGCAGGCTGTGAGGTCGAGCTGTGGGACTGTGCTGGGGATAGCAAGTAAGCATTAATGTTGTGGGGTGGCGCTGTTTACACAGAGGTTCAAATAGATATCCACAAATACTCCACTGATATTAACAGTATGGGTCCATACAGAATCTTTTTTTTTTCTCTATTCAGAAATGCCTACAGTTGCAGATTTGTCCTTTTTTTTTTCATTGAGGTTTGAGTCATGCTGGCCTGCCTTGATGAAGGATTCGAACGGGGTGGTGCTGGTGTTTAACCCCGACATGCCCAGCCACTTGAAGGAGATAGAGACCTGGTATTCCTCCTTCGTCAGCACACAAGGGGGGCAGGACAGCCAGTGTCTACTGATCGCACACCACAAACCAGGCAGTGGGGCTGACAACAGACGCCTGGGTCTGTGTAAGGGCTGCTAAAAAATCTGCACTGGAATCCCTCAATTATGAACATCAAATGGTATTAAAATGTATATAGCTGAGAAAAGAAAAAAACTATTTGTAATGGTTTTACCATTCACTTAGCAATCTGAGGGGCTCCTGGTGATCCACTGCCAATATGTATTAGTATTGTTCTGTAGCTCTGTATAGCTATCAGTTTGTTTGAGATTGATCAGAGGTTCTTTTGTGTGCTCCTTGTTCAAGAGGATATATATTCACCGTTAGCTTTTATCTCTGTTGAGTCCCCCTGCTCTATATCGTAGGTCAGTTCTCAAATACAATTCATTATTCAATCCCCAGACACCAAAAGAACTGAACATTGTGTCACCTGTATTGAAAAAAAAAGGTTCTGGGATTGGCTGGCAGGTTTTATTGGAAGTAAAAAAAAAGTGTTACTACATCTTTAACAGAGCTAGAAAATGTAATAATGCTTTGCCTTTGGACAAATTCACTCTGGCGGTGCCAGATTAAAAAGGGACCACAAACTTGCGTCATCAAGCACCGGCTCATGTTCTTTCAGATTTAAAGCAAAGATGAGAGCAGACATGAATATGAAATTAAGCTGGTGCTGCCCTCTAAGGAATACTTATGTAAACAATGCTGTACGAATGGAAACACAGATAGATGACAGCTATGCGAAGTGCGTTGGCATCTTGTCGATCCGGCTCAAATGGGATTTCATGTTGTGGCAGGAAAGATCTGTCACAGTTGGCTTGTAAAGGTTAACCCCTTTTGTGCCTTGATGCCATTGCAGAGCTATACAAAGATATAAAACCAAGTACAGCAGTAAGGATATGCAGGATAAAAAGCAGCTAGCTGCTATACCACCCAAGTTTTATTCACTTCTCATCAAAGAACAGGATTCCCCCCCCAAAGTAGTTCAAAAGAACTGGGCCCTAGCAGCACTCATCTGAATCTAATGTGTGCCAGCTTGATCCTTATGGTCTCTCACATTCTTGTGTAGCCCCACAGCTGAGCAAGCTAAACATGATCCATTCAAACCTGGAGGAGGACCCGGAGGAGGTGCGGCAGGAGTTCAGGCACTACCTCGGCTCTGTGGTGAAATCCCTCTCCGAGAGCAGGGAGCGTGAAGAGATGTCCATCATTAACTAGAGTCCAGCGGACCCACAGCCCGCTGAGCTGCACCACACACCCCCAGGAGTGCCCCCTTCACAACCTGGCCAGATGGTTCTGGTTGCAAATGTAGTGGTCTACAATGTTATCCTTTTGCACCCTCACCCACCCAATACAGTGTATTGTACAATGCATAACATAGTCTGTTGGCATCTCAGGTTGCAGAAAGACATGGTAACATCTTAAGGTCTTGTTGCCTATACATTTTGTACAGGAATTGGTACAAATAACAACACTGAGAACCCACAAGAATATTCAGCTCAGTTAATCAAGTTGTCATTGCTTTGCAAATGTGCAATGGAGTAATCTAATGCATGTGTGCAGAGCAATCTCTTTGCAGTGATTCCTGAAAACATGTTGGGAAAGTTAATCAATGAAAACAGCAATTGCTAGCCACTACAGTAAGAGTGCTAAAGTTAGGGATCCAGGTGGAGGAAATGTTAACTGAAGCTCAATTTCTGATTTGTGGCTTTTTAGATGGATTCCCCACACTGTATATTTTAAACTTTGTAAATCTAAATGTTAGTCAGTATAAAGCTTTACAAATGTATTAAAGCCAAGTTTGTGTATATTGCATATAAATTTTTATTGTTTGTAACAGTGAATTAAAATATTTACATTTGTAAATAAAGCCTGTTTGTAATAGCTGTCTTACCAGGAAACTATTCACAAGGAGACATGATTCATGTTTGTGGTGGGTCAAAATTCCTGGACATACAAAAGATATCGTCCTGCCCAAAGCTGCATTACATTCAAGTAAAAAAAAAAGCATGAAATCAGCCGTTTGAGCTCTGTACTTGAGTATCAATAAAATATCAATACCAATGAGTGCGGGAAGACGAACACAGAGAAGAAATTTACTAATTACAAGTTGTTGTATTCGAAGCTTGGTGAAGCTGTTATTGTGAAGTCACTGTTACAACAGCCTTCTTTGCTGGCCACTGAAATATGATAAATAACCTTGTGTGTACTATAAAGCAGAATAATATTATACTATTCCTCTTGTGGGATGGATTGAGCACTAAAATATTGTGCATATATTAAGAGGGGCAAGGATATTTAATAAAGCAAAGGGTCCAAGTGCAGTAAACCTGCAGCAAAGTCTGCATTCACTAATCTGTCCCAGTACTTGCTGGAGGGTTGTGTATTCCTTTTCAAGTTGTGTTTTGGGAAGAAGAAAACTACAGAGCAGCAAGTTTGCAAAATGCAATATTTATTCAAAATCAAATGTACACAGAACAGTAAAATGAAAAACAAAACATGAAAGGAAAGTGCAGTCATCCACTTAATTTTAAATTACACTTAATGCCGTCTGCTGGAGGATGAAGCAGCAGCAACAAATCCCTAAATAGGGACCCTTGCTTACAGCTGGCAGAAGGTTTTGCATCTGTAAATTATATAGTCCTTTATAAGAGAATTGTATTTTTTTAAGAGATGTCGTAAATAGTTTACAGCCAGCTGAAAGTTTGTAGGAATCAAACAACGGAGATCTCTGCTAGTCTTTCCCACTGCCTGTCAAACTGATCTCCTTCAGTGTCTCCTGGAGGCGGCGCGCAGTCTGGATCATGAAGTCAAGGCTCTCCTGAACATTGCCCATGCCGCTTTCCCTCCAGGCTGCTTTTAGCTCTCCGATCCACTGCAGCACCCTGTCCAGCTCAGCCTGCGCCTCCCGCTGCTCCTCCAGCTCTGCCAGCAGGGCCTGCTTAGCGTAAACCTGGGCCTGGTAGCGCTGCTGCAGTCGGGACATCTCGGCCTCCAGCTTGGCGAGCTGCTGGCTGCTGTGGGGGTACTTGTGATGGGGCGCATCCTCGGGCAGCACCACGTTTTCAGGAACCGTCAGGACGCTGCTCTGCAGGAGGATCTCCATGCGGCTGGAGATGAGGCTGACACGACCCTGCAGGAAGCTCAGGAACTCCTGGGTGCACTCCCGCACTCGCTCTGCCACTGCTGCCCCGTCGTTAGAGCCGCCCGCTGTCGCATCCCCCATCTTCTTGATGATAACCGTCTCCACGGCCAGCAGGATCTCGTACAGGCAGTCCTGGAAACTGCTGTAAACCCGCAGCATGCAGGTCTGCGGGGTGAAGCCAAAGAACTGAGCTTCGTACAGCTTCAGCGATTCTGCCATCGCAGCAGGCATGGGGCCTGGGGTCAAGGAAAAAAAGATTAGGGAGAGCTTGTGAAATGTGGGAGGAGGGTTGATCCAATGGACAGGTGTAGACGGGGCTGGGGCTAGGGGCAGTTCAAAATTCATACTGCGAGTTCAAAAAGTCCAGTGGTGTTTTCAGTACCATGTTGGTTTATTAGTCGAACCTGCTCTTGCATGTAACTAATTACTGTATTCTCTATGTTTTGCTCTTACTTGAATTTGATCTTTTGCTACAGATTTTACTGTACTTTACAACTGCTCTTATTTGTAATGTGATACTCTGTAATGTGATATTTTGTACTGTGACATTTTGTAACATTTGTAAGTCGCCCTGGATAAGGGAGTCTGATAAGAAATAAATAATAATAATTAAACTGTAAATCGATAGCTGACGATTTGTTTGCATTCATTTCAAATTTAAAAACTATCCGGTCTGAATGCAAACTTTGCCCTCCTCCCCTCTAAAAACAAATCGCAAGAACAACTTATTTACATGGAGCTGCCATAAGCACAGAATGCAAACATTTAAAGATTGTTACACCTTCAAAGTTTCAAGTAAATACAACAAGTAGTGAGAAGCCAGTTCTGGTCGGATCTCAGCAGCACTGTCTCTAGTGACAGACAGTAAGATGTAAAGCTGCCACTACCTCAGGGAGGGGGGCAAACTCTCCTTAACCACTTGCTTTGCTTCACCAAAAACGTAAGAACACGCTTTTTAAATATGCATTACACGAAAATCTATAAAATATATTTACAATGCGGTTTGTTTTTCTAGACCAGTTCATAAACATAACAATAATGAGATTGCATCAAATGGATATTCTGTGACAACGCCACGGTTTTGACAAGTGTAAGTCGCAATGGTCTTTTTTTCAACCCTTCGTTGTCATAGACATTTGTATTTAGTTTATGTATATACATTATAGTTGCACTTCATGTAAAACTCAAACTATTATTCTCTCCTACAGGTATTAAAGACTGTCGCCCCTAACTGTCCTGCCTCCTTTATTCTACAGAGCTTCAATAAATATAACTGTCGCTTTCGACATTTAGCTGTCTCTGTTTCACTATATAGTTTGTGGTTTGCTCTTTCAAGCTACAACACATGCACACAGAGGAGAGAGAGGAACATTTTCTTTGAAGAAATCTTACTTTTGGTTCCACACTCCGCCATTTTCTGAATCTCCCGCTGAAGTTCTGACCCAGCAGCCCCAGCCCGCCACGCCTCCCCCACGGAACACGCGCACCCTGACCAATCACAGCCTGAGCAACACATTCTCGCGTCACGATACCGACCAATGGGTGAGCGAGAAAGATGCGGCAGGACACGCACTGAAACACATTATCCAATCCCGAGGGCGGTGAATAAAGCTCCTCCCGGGATCTTGTCCAATCGTCGTCTCCGAAAGCATTGCTAAGGGCGGGGCATGCAGCCAGCAGCCCCGCCGCCATGTTGTAGGGGAGTCTCAACGGGAAGCATAGGGAAGAGGAGAAGGGGTCGACTCGGGGGCCAAACATGGGCGAGGCAGCGATGGAAGCGTACAAGGAAACTGCACACCGCTGTGAGTAGCAATTACCTGAGGGGTGTGTCGCAGGGGCCGCTCACTTTCCACTTCACGGGCGAGGAGGGAAGGGCAGAAGCCTGAGCAAGGGTCCGAACACAACGTAAACAAAACAAAACACGCGTGGATTGAGAACTCGCGAAATACACCACTTAAACTTCCAAGGAACCGGTGCGCTGTACAAACTCGTCATTTTCTGATATAAAGCGTTATAAAGAAAACCATGTTTGGGCTTTACCCTCCATTTTGAAATCGACCCGTGACGCCACGGGGTCAAAGTTGAAGTGGCAGGTAAGCTGTCACCTTGTACTGACTGTGCAAAGACATGAAAACAGCATCAATGCCAGCGTTACTGCACAGTGAAACGCAGTGTGATCAGCACATGCGCTTATAGGAAACTGTATCATTTATTACATTAGTCTTTACGTTATGCACACGCCATTACATGTTACAACAATAAACCAAATTGTCAAAACCTTGAATGTTTTATTTTTTAATACAAAGCATTTAAAAAAAGGAAAGTACACACTCAACATCATAATACAAGTAGCAATTTGTTTCACAGACCCAGAGTTCGTGTCTAGTTAAGGGAGTCGGTTATTAGTGCTGATCAGGGTCTTTGAAACCAGCCATGTAGGTGTAAAACACACAACACAACACAACACACGTTTATTTCTATAAAGCGGCCTCACTTCACACCATGGCGTCCCAGAGCGCTGTACAAAGTGAAAAACAAAACGAGAGCTCATGTGTGCAATACACTCCAGCTACAACCAATTATACAAAAGAACATTAAAGATAAAGGATGTTTTCAATATAGACTTGTTTCAATCAGCCTTGTGTGAGCCAGAATAGAGTTCCATAAACGAGGAACACAACAGCAAAAAGCTCTGATTTAAGATGATTTAGTAGTTCTGCATTTTCTGATCTCAAAGAACATAGAGTTAGTAGTTCTTGGAGATAAGATGACCCTCATCCACGAGGGACCTTATAAGTTATTACAGGAACTTTAAAATCATTTCGGTAACTGACTGGTAGCCAATGTACAGACATTTGGAAATTGATGGCTACCATATCTGTATTGTTAGCTCTTGATATTCTTATGTGGCAGTGGCATTGGTGTAATTCTCACGCTTCCTCTGTACAGGGACTGATGATGAAACAAGAACATTTATTCACTTGCGGGCTCTGAATGATCATCTTTTTACAGGCAAGAGGAATGCTGCCAAACACGGATGGGAGTAAGTCAATCCAACCCATACACTGCCTGTACAGTACATGTCACAATTACATTAAAACACTTCTCATTCAACAACCAACTGGGAGAGTGACAGCAAAGGCACTGCACAGCACACAATAACTGAACTAACAATAGGTAAAGACTGATTCAACTTATAATGAAACTAATCAGCAAAGAAAAAGAAAATGAATCAGAAAGATACTTTAGGTTTAAAGAGAGCATACAGAGATAAAACTCTTAATGGAAAAAGGCAAGGAGTTGTAATGTGTTTTTATTAAGTTTTAAATTGGAATTCTGTATCCTTTTCTTAGAACTGTATTGATGCAACTAGGTCTGCAGGATAAAGTCTCGATTGCACAAGCAGGAAAAAAGTGGGAAAATATGAAGAAAAAGTATAAGGTAAGCAAATCAGTATAACAGGCTGAGTGATAGCATGGATAACGTTCACTAGTTTCACTAGTAGAAACACATTTATCTTACACTTTCCATTTCAATGCTCAATACTGTGCTAATGCGGTTTTAATTGACATTACAGGAAATGAAAAATCTGGCCACAGTTTCTGGGACAGAGTCCTTAGAAAACACAGCTGCAATGTGGCGGTGGTACTTCGAAATGGACGATGCATTTGGGAGTAAAGATTTGATTAGCCCATCAGTCCTGTATGCGTCCTCCAGCATGGATCAGCCAAGTGCAAGCCCCTTGTCTCCAGCCAGCATGTCCTCTGCTTGTCTCAATTCCAGCGGGACACCGGAGCGGTGCACCAGCACTGAAATCCTAGACATGTTAAAAGAACACGTTACAAAAGAGGAGCACTGTAGCCATGCTGAGAACGGATCAGAGGCCATTGATACTCCACAAGACTTTGCACATTGCAGTCAACTTGAGTTGAAAAACACTGAGGAATCAATGGCGGGCACCGTCAAGGAAGCTGCACACAAATGTAAGCACTTTTCTATACAGACCTTGCTGAAAGACAATGAAGGAATCAATACTTACCTAATTATACGTCACAACACCACATAGGGATTGTCCTGGAATCAAAGCTGTGAAATGCATTGTGTCTTCTAGTAGTGCTGCTGAAAATATTCTAGCATTGAAGATTTGTTTTATTGCCTGCTTATGAAGCTAAAAGTATATTGCTGGTGTACAACTTTTAATTCTCCGCCTTCTTTGCCCAGGGACTGATGGTGAAACCAGAATATTTATCCACTTGCGAGTTCAGAATGATCATCTTTTTACAGGCAAGAAGAATGCTGCCAAACATGGATGGGAGTAAGTAAATCCAACGGGTACACTGCCTGTATAGTATAAAACCAGCATATACAGAGCCTGAGAAGTTGATCAGATTATAGTGGAATCCAATCTGAAACATGCATAAGAGGCTAGGAGGGTATGATTGATACAGAATCAAGGCAGGTAGTACGTCCCCCATGTAGCGTGTGACACACGGAAGGACACGATCCGCCAATGAGGACCCTAAACAAGAAGCTTACTTCTAAGTGCCATGTCGTTTTTTTTTTTATTAAAATTTCTGTTCATGTTTTTTAAATGTGGAACTGAAAACATAATTGTGATCTTAATTTTATTTGAAAGTATTTTGCAACAAATAGAAACATACATCTATGGCCACACATTTAGTATCACCCTATATAGTTAACTCATTTTGCTTCATAAGGTTGAATGAAATCTGCTGAATAATGTTACATTAACATATTGAATTACATGCAGCTTTGTAGTTTTCTATATACTTAATGAAAAACTGACAAAAATTGAAAAATGTGACATTTCAAAATCTAGCATGAAACACTGTACTACTATTATGGCTTACGGTAGACTTCAGACTCAATTAAAAAACTTTTTAATTTTTTTTTTAAAGAACTATATTGAAAGACCTTGGCCTGCTGGACAAAGTCTCGTTTGCACAGGCAGCTAAAAAGTGGGAAAATCTGAAGAAAAGATATAAGGTAAATATTTTTTCAACGCATAGCATTGTAAGCTTTTCCTTATAGGTCGGAACGTATTCTTATAGAAGTGTTAGACAATTAACTCAATTCTGTTTAGCGCAACTATACTATAAGAGTCATTGAACAGCTGTTTAGTTTGATTACCATTATTCACCAAATGATGGAATTACAGGATAAAAAAATAACAAGATTATTATTTATATCTGCAGGAACTGAGCAGCACGGCTATGGGTTTTGATTCAGAATCCAAGCAGAACACAGCAGCTACGTGGCGCTGGTACTTTGACATGGATGAAGCATTCGGGAATAAGACTTTAATCTCCCCACCAGTCCTGATAGCTTCATCCACTATGGAGCAGCCAATTCCCCCATCTCCGGAAAGCACTGCCTCCTCTTCCTCAGCTTGTCACAGCTCCAGCCCTGAACTTCCCAGGCGGACGCCAAAGAAGAGGAGGAGATCCAGCTACGAAATCCTGGACTTTCTGAAAGAGCAAGCGGAAAAAGAAGACAGGCGGGAGGCAGAGGCGCAGAAACGCGTTGATCGGTTCTTAGAACTGTTTACAAAATTAATAGATAAGATGTAACAGCCATTAATATCACTAGGAAGCTGAGGGCAGTACAGAAACGGTAACAGCAACGGTAATGCTCCCTTTGAATAGTCCACAGCGTTCCCTGTAATAAACACTGGTTCAGTAAGTGATAAGCCGTTGAGATTCATTAAGAACGGACCATTTCGTTCTACAGGAAAATTATGGAGGCTCCTGTACGTGTGTATCTGTTACACTCTACAGAACTGCTTATTCAATAATGATAAAACTTGGCACTACAGGTTCTTAAAATGTCTGTCTGTCTGTCAACGTGTTACACTTTTTAGCTGTATCTCGAGGTGCAAATGTATGAACATTCCTTGGCACAATCAGAAGCTACATTTCCACAAGTTTGGGCCTTGATTTGGATAATGAAGACACGCATCTTAGGAACTGCATGGCCAATTGTCATTGTTTTGAATTTCTTACAGCTGTGTCCAGGAATATGTCCAAGTGTTTGTTTCATTTGTGTATATTTGAAAAATATCTGTATTTAAAGTCAACTTTGTAAATCTTTGTTTTTGTTCATGTTTTTACGCAGCCAGCTAAAACAGTTTATTTTTTGTATGTTGAAGACTGTAATTTATTTATAACTTGTATCTGTTGTTATGGACAAAATAACAATGAGAACAAACAAGTATATACCAACAGTGTCTTTATTTATCATTATATTCACAAGCTTACTCTTTAAACAAAAGATAAGTTTGCATTACAAACAAATATTTTTCAACCACTTTACAGTAAGGGTTATTCAACATTTACATGACCTCCACTCCCCTTCTTTAGATGGGTTTTACATACACACAGTGTACACCATTGTGAATTTCGATATTATCTGTATGTGTACATTATAGACCCCAAAGAAAGGACTGTACACTCACAGAAATGTTAAACAGTCCCTAACTATTAGTAGATTGGATTGACAAGGTGAGAACAAAATAAAACTAAACTAGCATTTTATTTAGTAAGAGGTCTGAATTCATTTAGAAGATGACAAACTTCACCCACACCAAAGAATAATTGGGGGAAAAGGATACTAAAAAAATGTTGAAACAATCTCTTTGTATAAATGTTAGAACTCATCTTTGTGCAATGGCTCACTGAAAACCCTGAATGATCCAATTATAAAAACTCTTAGAAGACATAGTCATGCTCTGATATAGGAGGGGGGATGTCAACTGAAGCAGACAGACGGGCAGCAATCCTGCTCCCAACGTCATCCTTTTCTCCCAAAGGCTGATCTTGATGAAGAAGACCGTGTTCAGTGTCAACCTCAATTAGGTCTCCTTCAGTTATACAAATGTTATGCAAAACAGCACACGCTGCGATGACCATTGGAGCACACTTATAATGCACCTCTAAGGTCTTAGAAAAAATTCCACGCCATCGACTCGTCATCATTCCAAACGCATGTTCTATCACGGACCAAGCCCTTGAATGTTCAGCATTGTATTGTGCTTGAACTGGGTTCTGCATGGGTTCCTTGTAGGGAGTAAGAATGCCTATGGGTTCCTGTAAACAGGGATACTCGCTGTCACCCAGCAGAAAATATCCAGGTGGAGGGTACAGTGATTTTGTGTATATTGGGCTGTTGCGAAGAATACGTGAATCGTGAACAGAACCAGGATATCCCACAAAAATATCCACAAACATTCCTTTGTGGTCGCAGACGGCCTGCAGCTGAATGGAGTAAAACGACTTCCGGTTGAAGTAGCACTGTGCTTCATTAGTTGGAGGTGCCTTAATCCGCACGTGGCATCCATCTATACACCCGACAGCCAGCTGAAACTCCCTGCACTGCGCAAGTTCAGCAAAGCCTTCACCGATGACGGAAAGCTCGTCAGGACCAGGGAGTTTAATAACCCGAGCTGTGATTCTCACCACTTTCTTCAACACCTTTTGAATTATCCGGTGCACGGTTGACCGTGGCACACCAAAAGATGCTGCCACTACCCTGTACGATGCCGCCCTTGCCAACCAAAACATGAACATGAGGATCTCGAGGTCAAACCCCCAGCCGCTGTTTTTATCCTCATGCAACACTGACATGATTCGCTGCATGGTTCTCCTAGAAACCCTGAAGAGAGGGCTAAGGTCATTCACTTCTTCAAAGTAAACCCTCAGCACTGGGACGTGTCTGTTTAGCAAGCTGTAGGGGACCGCGTTAACCTTCTGAAACGAAAAAAGAAAATACAGATCAGAGGACTATATACATATTTGCGCCTGAGAATTTACCTCACCGCTATGGAGTGTTAACTTGCATCAGTGTATATACCCCACCTGCTGCCAGCCCAAAACACTGTTGCTTCAAAGCTACCTTTTGTTTTAAATCTACTGCTTGCAGGCCTGTGTGGTTTTGCTTCCTGGCCTTTTTGTGACCTTGTTCGTGGTAAAGTACTGAAGGAGGGATCCACAGATTACCATATATATCATGAATTCCCACAAGTCCAGAAAGCTTGTGTGAAAACCCAGTGCAATCCCAGTGTAACAGAGGTCAGGTCTTTTTTTTTTTTTATACTGCAGTGTGACAGGACAGCATCGCCGCCAAGGCTGGCGGATGACAGGGCGTTTGACGCAGAGATGGAAAGCTGCAGTTTTAGCAGTGTCGCGCACGTTTATTACCAAACAGGACAAAACAGAAACAAATAAGCAAGGGCACAGTGGCCAAAATAAAAGGTTTAAATAAAACAAACCTGAACGGAGACACTACTGTTCAGGCCGGGCTTTTGCCTTCACTAAACCCTTCAACAATTAGCAATAAATTAGGGAACGGCCTCATTCCCCACGGACTGGACTAATTCATACTCAAAGTGAATCATTCTTTATTTAACCCAACACTAAAACCACACACACACACACACACATGCAGTGTTACCACTTTATAACCCAAACGAAGCTATCTACTGTCTGAAGCTGCAGACAGTCACACGAGTACCGCTGACGTGCTGTTTCAATGGAAAGACTTACTTCTCGTTTCGAAAGCAGCAGCAGCATGATTGCTCTCAGATACAGACGCTTCCGCGAAGCTGCCCTTCTCCGCTGAATTTCTGAGACCCTCCAAAACGTCAACAGCGAGGCCGCAGCTGCAATTCTCTTGTTTGTTGCCATATTGAGTAATAATACCCTCGGATTGTGGACGCTGAGGTGCCTCCTGCCCCGCTACCCTGGTGGAGAGAGGACAGGCACTCAGCATACACGGTTTGAAATAAGCCGCATGTGTAGTTCAAACATTTCGATTTAGAGAAGGTAAACATGCATCTAGTTCTTTACTATGCCTGTCAAACACATTAGCACAGCCTAGCATGCTGTGATGTTAGCAAAGCATCATACCCCTCTTTGTATAGTTATACGGTAATCGCAAGCAAAAAAAAAAACTTTTTCTGCACCCTCTCTGGGGAGTTCAATTCGACAGCCGCTATCCACGAACCAATCAGGCAGCTCTAGAGCTGCCAGTAAGCCTTTAAATTATAACCCAGTCCTATCGCGCCGCGGAGTTAAAGATCCTCGGCAAATCAAAGTGCGAGGAGAGAAGATAAACCCCCGCCCATCTCCCCCCAGCCACCCGGTGACGTGTCGCGAAAGTGCCGGAAGAATACAGCCCAAGATGGCTTACCAAACGTTTCAGCAGGAGTACTTGCAAATCCCTTTGGTGACCAGGGCTTATACAACCGCCTGTGTGATCACCACTGCTGCCGTGGTAAGAGGGGAGCGGGGCGGTGGATTATAGTCTGAATTGTGTTTGCTCCCGTATACGTTGAAAGAGATAAATGTGTGTTCATAGTAGCAGGCACATCAGTTTATTGTACCTGGGTACCTTTAGGATGAAGTTCTGTTTTGAAACATAACCTGTTATAAATCAGCT
This sequence comes from Polyodon spathula, assembly GCF_017654505.1. Classification (NCBI taxonomy): domain Eukaryota; kingdom Metazoa; phylum Chordata; class Actinopteri; order Acipenseriformes; family Polyodontidae; genus Polyodon; species Polyodon spathula. The sequence continues at coordinate 5,821 of NW_024472214.1, read as the reverse complement.
TTTGGACTAGGTCGGGGTGTATTATAGCCCTTAATATATTGTATTATAGAGTTAGGGCAGCATTCATAATAATAGAATATGAGAGGCGTATTTCTACTGCTGCACTGCAGTGACACGTGTAGCTGTTGCCTGCTGGACAGCAATAAAGCAGCCACAGAGGTGTGCCAGCTTACCTTAACTAGTTCAGAGCCTGGAAATAGAAAGACACACATTATTTCACAGTGTGACCAGATCTGTAAACCTGGTCCTTTCCTCTTAATGAGCAGTAACTCTAAATCTAGGGCCTGTCTTTAACACAAGAAATGTAATTTGCTGCATTTCACATTCATTGACTCTTGATTCTTTTCTTTTTTTCAGCAACTAGAGCTAATAACTCCATTTCAGCTATATTTCAACCCAGATTTAATATTTAAGAACTATCAGGTAAGTGCTTGTTTTATTGATTCCAATCTCTTGCATGTTTAAAGGTTGTGAAACTGCATGCTCTTCACTCTGTTAGAGCGACAATGGTCAGCTTCATAACCGACTCTACACAGCGGTCAGCTTCATAACCGACTACACAGCGGTCAGCTTCATAACCGACTACACAGCGGTCAGCTTCGTAACCGACTCTACACAGCGGTCAGCTTCTAACCGACTACACAGCGGTCAGCTTCGTAACCGAACACAGCGGTCAGCTTCGTAACCGACTACACAGCGGTCAGCTTCGTAACCGACTCTACACAGCGGTCAGCTTCGTAACCGACTCTACACAGCGGTCAGCTTCGTAACCCACTCTACACAGCGGTCAGCTTCGTAACCCACTCTACACAGCGGTCAGCTTCGTAACCCACACACAGCGGTCAGCTTCGTAACCGAGCTTCGTAACCCACACACAGCGGTCAGCTTCGTAACCCACTCTACCCAGCGGTCAGCTTCGTAACCCACTCTACACAGCGGTCAGCTTCGTAACCCACTCTACCCAGCGGTCAGCTTCGTAACCCACTCTACACAGCGGTCAGCTTCGTAACCCACTCTACCCAGCGGTCAGCTTCGTAACCCACTCTACACAGCGGTCAGCTTCGTAACCCACTCTACAGCTTCGTAACCCACTCTAGCGGCGGTCAGCTTCGTAACCCACTCTACCCAGCGGTCAGCTTCGTAACCCACTCTACCCAGCGGTCAGCTTCGTAACCCACTCTACACAGCGGTCAGCTTCGTAACCCACTCTACCCAGCGGTCAGCTTCGTAACCCACTCTACACAGCGGTCAGCTTCGTAACCCACTCTACACAGCGGCAGAGGAAGAGAAAGACGGGCCCCGACCATCATGTAATACTTTTATAAACATTAAACATGCCAAGTCAGTGTTCAATATCTTATTTTCAGAAAGCTAGCATATAACAAGAAGCTTTTCTGTTCACCTGCTTGAATTGAATTTTGCATGCATCAATACTACACTCTCTTTAATCACACGCTAACCAGTTTAATCACCAGGCATTGCAGGATTCCACAGAAGTTCTCACACAGAAAACCGTTTTTTCCCCCAATCGGAAATGCTTCTGCTTTTGTTTATTTTGGTAGACAGCAGCACCCAATAACAGCTTCCACCTAAACTACAGGGTGAATGGTGCTGCACACAGAATATAACTGCAAAAGACTGCTGAACAGCACCCCAAAACCTTCCATGAAGACAGTAGGAAACAGTTTTGCAATATTGAGAGACCACTAGGCTAAATACAAGTGGCCGTGGAGTTTGAAAAAGAGACGCCAGCGAAACATAAAACAGTGCCTCATACCAGCCAACATGCAAAGACAGTTAGGAAGCTAATTTTAACAGCCATAATTAAGAGAATAGCAGTACCTGGTGAAACATGAAGGTAACGTCTGCAAATGTGAATGTTAAGGATATGATCACTGTTAAGTTATTTTTTTCTCTGAACGTCTGGACCCCTCTAGGGCCCCCTGAGTGCGTGGGCCCCTGTGCAGTTGCCCAGGCTGTATCGAGTATTCCTCTGCCACTGCCTCTACGTAGACCTGGAGGAGAGCTCGTTCGAAGCTGGTTGTAGTTTTAATGCAATAATTCTCTGTTTCTTTTTTAGGTATGGCGGTTAATCACAAATTTCCTTTTTTTTGGTCCAGTTGGATTTAACTTTTTATTTAATATGATTTTTTTGTATCCTTTCACTGTTTGGTTTATTAAATTAATTTGGGGGGGTTAGCGGATTTACATACCCCCCCTCAGTAGTGGTGGAGACTATCATTAAATATATTACCCTCAATGACTGACTGCCATAATAGAAACCAGTCACTTTAATCTTGGGCTTTAAAATGTAAAATACAGCACAGTAAACTTTTTTTATATAGTCACCAAATAGGCTTTTAAATCAAAAAACACAATTGACTCTGGCCGCTACGCAATGAATTCACGTCCTGTGCAGCAGGTTTTGTCACCCCACCGGAACCCTGCACTCTAGTCCACAACTTTGTGCAGGGTGCTGAGAATGCAGGTTTGTAAGCGCTAGTGTGTACGTTTAATTATAGAAACAAACAATAAAATATCATCGACAAACTCTAAACAAAACTCATTTAATAAAACAAGGGCCAAAACAAAAGGTTATTCAAAACACTCATGGACGTAAACAAACACGGACATAAATACATCACACAACACAACACATACCTTTACCAACATTAATTCTCACCGTCACTAACTGTTTCACCACCTGCGATCACCTTATTTATACACGTGGGTTTGCAGGGAGGATTTGAATGCTGTTCACCCAATACTTCCCACAGAGACAAGTTGCTCTGCAGGAGAGAGGAGTGATCTTTAAAGTCTCGGTTATGGACCAGCCTTTCGGCAAGGCATCTGTTGAAGGTGTGAGCTGAAAGATGTGTCTGTCTAGCAGTAGTTTGTCCTAGTTTTACCTTAGAGCTAGCCCCTGGCTGCCTGTCTGTCTCCTTGACTGCGGGGTTGCAGGTATCGATACTGTCGCATGCTGGAGGAAGGCTCTTTCCGGGGACGCACGGCTGACTTTGTCTTCATGTTCCTGTTCAGCGGACTGCTGATGACTGTATCCATTAAGAGCTGCACACAGACTGCGTTGAGTTTCACTGAATATTACTGTATACTGCTTGGGGCTTTGATCAGCCTCTACCCTGCCAGGATAAGCCACAGCTGGATTTTCTTGAAGCACTAGGGAATCGGCCCCGGAGGTAATCGCAGGATAACCATGGATAGGTGGCTGATTCAATGCAAGGTGGTGCCCGGTGCCACTAATAAAATTCAGATGTGGTTTATCAGGGTTGATCAAACAAAGCCATCAGTAGTATCGCATTTGAGAGGCTGTGTGAAAGTGCTAACCAACCCATTCTCGTTCTCTTGATTAGCATTATAAACAATGTCACTGGTCCACCTTTGTATTGTGCTAATAATCTGGTGGTTCTTCACTTGTTTTTTTTTTTCATTCAGAATATGCAGATATTTCGACCCTTAGCACAACTGTGTAATTGCCATTATACCATATAATTGATTAATTGCAGTTCAATTACGTACTTTTTTATACAATCATTATTTTTGTCACCCCACTTGTTTGAAAAAAATGAGTTATGTAGTATGTTTGTCTATTTAGAATAGAGTAAACAGTTAACGTGTGTAGTTTTTAGTGTGATTGTAACTATAATTGTAATTATTGCAGCATCATTTTAATTACTAGATACTAGATAATAGTTTGAGTAAAGTATTGAAAGCACTGAAGCATACACTATGCAAATGACCTTAAAGTGCAGTGGAAACTAAACTATTTTGAATTGTGCAAGTCACCGGTAAACTGACATGTTGCTGTTAAAAACACAGCCAGTATATTTGCATCTGTTTTTCCGACAGCATACCAGTGAACTCCACACCAATTCAAAAGACAAACCAATATTTTTTATATTTGTTGTATAGCCAAAATGTAGCAGTCCAAGGAATTCCTGTTAGGGTTATCTATTGTAATAGATGTACCCTGTTTAGATTGCTGTGTCTAGGTCTGATAACCTCATCAGAAAATCTATATTACACTTAAGAGGGTACAGAAAAAGGTAACAAAGATAATCCCATTATTAATTGGGAAGATATACAAATGGTGCCAGATTCCTTCCACATTGAGTACAATAATCAGAACAGAAATTACACTAACGTCTGGAATAGTTTAACAAGACTGGGAACATTAAAAGACAAAGTGAGCACACAACAATTGGATACTGACCTGGGGCCAGTCCTGTGTTAGCAATGAGCAGCCTCATGTCGTTTGTTGTTTGGTGTGCGGTTGTGATTCCCTGACAGCACCTCAGGTCTTCGGCATGTTTGTGAGTCTGGTGTTCCTGGGCCAGGCCTTCACCATCATGCTGGTGTACGTGTGGAGCCGGCGAAACCCCAGCGTGCGAATGAACTTCTTCGGGCTGCTCAACTTCCAGGCCCCCTTCCTGCCCTGGGTGCTCATGGGCTTCTCCCTGCTGCTGGGCAACTCCATCATCGTGGATCTCTTAGGTACCGGCCCCGCTGCATTACCAACCTGCTCTTTATCATCCATCCATCCATCCACCCCCCCCTGCAATACCAACCTGCCCTTTATCATCCATCCATCCATCCATCCACCCTGCAATACCAACCTGCCCTTTATCATCCATCCATCCATCCATCCACCCCCCCTGCAATACCAACCTGCCCTTTATCATCCATCCATCCATCCATCCACCCCCCCTGCAATACCAACCTGCCCTTTATCATCCATCCATCCATCCATCCATCCATCCCCCCTGCAATACCAACCTGCCCTTTATCATCCATCCATCCATCCATCCATCCATCCCCCCCCTGCAATACCAACCTGCCCTTTATCATCCATCCATCCATCCACCCCCCCTGCAATACCAACCTGCCCTTTATCATCCATCCATCCATCCACCCCCCCCTGCAATACCAACCTGCCCTTCATCATCCATCCATCCCCCCTGCAATACCAACCTGCCCTTCATCATCCATCCATCCATCCATCCACCCCCCCTGCAATACCAACCTGCCCTTTATCATCCATCCATCCATCCATCCACCCCCCCTGCAATACCAACCTGCCCTTTATCATCCATCCATCCATCCATCCACCCCCCCTGCAATACCAACCTGCCCTTTATCATCCATCCATCCATCCATCCATCCCCCCCCTGCAATACCAACCTGCCCTTTATCATCCATCCATCCATCCACCCCCTGCAATACCAACCTGCCCTTCATCATCCATCCATCCCCCCTGCAATACCAACCTGCCCTTCATCATCCATCCATCCCATCCCTGCAATACCAACCTGCCCTTTATCATCCATCCATCCATCCATCCACCCCCCCTGCAATACCAACCTGCCCTTTATCATCCATCCATCCATCCATCCATCCCCCCCTGCAATACCAACCTGCCCTTTATCATCCATCCATCCATCCATCCATCCCCCCTGCAATACCAACCTGCCCTTTATCATCCATCCATCCATCCATCCATCCCCCCTGCAATACCAACCTGCCCTTTATCATCCATCCATCCATCCATCCATCCCCACTGCAATACCAACCTGCCCTTTATCATCCACCCATCCCCCCTGCAGTACCAACCTGCCCTTTATCATCCATCCATCCATCCCCCCTGCAATACCAACCTGCCCTTCATCATCCATCCATCCATCCATCCACCCCCCCTGCAATACCAACCTGCCCTTCATCATCCATCCATCCATCCATCCATCCCCCCTGCAATACCAACCAGCCCTTTATCATCCATCCATCCATCCCCCCTGCAATACCAACC
>NW_024472213.1:0-41650 GCF_017654505.1 Polyodon spathula | reverse complement strand
ACAATACAGTTTACATTTCTATAGCGCCTTTCATCACAAGGATGTGCTAACCGCACACACACGTGAACAAGTAAACATTACATTAAAAACAATTTAATACAGAATTAAAAAATGCGGTTTTAATTGAAAAATTAAAAAAAAAACTAAGATAAAAAGCCAGTTTGTAATAAAAAAATTCATAAAATTGGAATTAAAAACAGGAAAAGGAAAGCTAAGATAAAAAAGCTGTTGTTTGTGTAGTTTTGGTTTCAAATGAAACAGTGAAAGGACATGAGTTACTTTCTTTTTCAGATGCACGTCCAAAAGAAGACTATGATGAGAGTCACATCATTACAGCCAAGCGATCTGCAAAGGCAAGTTGTGCTGTTTCCTGCACAGCAGTGAAGGGCAGGATGTGCAAATGTAACCATGGAGTTGATCTGATCAACCTAGCGAAGTCTCTTGAATTTTATTAATGTTAGTGGTGCTCCTGCGATAACCATGCTCAATCCAGTGTGATTCCCCAGTGCAGTAAAGGGATAATAAAATCCAGCTGTGGCTTAGCCTGGTAGGGTACAGGTTCATCAAATTTTACTCAAAGCCCGAACTTAATATCTTTTACCATTTACTATCTCCAGCTCTGCAAATAATACACACATTGAAAAGCAAGTAGGACTCAAAGTGACCTACACATTTGGGTGTAGGTTAGAGATTGTTATCAAAACATTTGCTCCTTCATCATTTCACAAATTCACAGCCATGTTGACAGTAAATGCCCTATAGTTTACTATTTTTTGTATTTCAAAGTATTTTTGATGCGTAAGTCAGAGAGTGAAATGTCAAGGGATTACTCTTCTAGACCAAATAGTTTAGTTACACTGACATTTTCTGTGTGTTGAATTATGGATGACGTGGGAATTTGAACAATGCTGGGGTTTTTCTTCCCAATAGAACGGGAAAGGAGAATTCCTTCCGCCTGTCTCTGTTGAGCTGGAGTGTATGAAGCACTGCATTGTGTATGATGGGAATACAGTCTCTTTAGAGGAGAATGGTGAGTACAGGTCACTCATATAACCTGTTAACAGAATTTAACAAATAAATACAGAACAGTACAGTAGATCTACACCAAGCATAAACTGTATTCTGAACTGCAAACATAAATGATTTATTTCCAAACAGCAATACAGATCTTTATGCCAATTCAAATGTTTCACGGTTTACAAATATTTGGTTTAAATGCACAATTTGCAATGTGCCCCTTGCTTTATTCATTGCATTTGTTTGGATGCAACGCTTTTAAAAGAAATTACAGTACAAAAGGTATGTTTGAAAATGAGTCAGCTGTAAGGAAGTAACGACTGCCTGGTTTTCAGTTGCATTCAGCAGATAACTCTTTGGGTTTGTTAAGGTCCTGCTTTCCAGTGTGCTCAGGTCCTGCAGGAGGCCAGCAGACACCCGATTCGTATTTTAAATGGTGGCTACGAGGCCTTCTCAGCCTATTATCCATTCTTCAGGACACGGAAGATACTGTATATGCCTCAGGTAAAAATCTCATTGTGGGGAAAGAATACATTCAGTTCTTCTGAAAGGTGAGGGGCAATGGCACTGTTAGCATACACACATTCCTCTTCAAGGGACCATAAAGAGATCCTTCACACTTTATTATTATTTTTATTATTTGTTTGTTTAGCAGATGCCTCTATCCAAGGTGACTTACAGAGACTAGCGTGTGTGAACTGTGAATCAGCTAATGAGTCACTTAGAACAACATCTCACCCGAAAGACGGAGCACAAGGAGGTTAAGTGACTTGCTCAGGGTCATACAGTGAGTGAGCCGGGATTTGAACCAGGGACCTCCTGGTTACAAACCCTTTTCTTTAACCACTGGACCACACAGCCTCCTTCCCCAGTGGGAGTGGTGTCCACATCACCCGGTGCTGTGAATCGAAACTCATTTAAATGTTACATGTACTAGAATCGTGGTATGTTCCGCATTCTAGCCCTTTGTGATCAGCAGTTCTGTTTTGTGTGGTTTGGTCCTCTGGAGGCTATGCTGAGGAGGGACATTTGTTCTTCATTTTCTCAGAAAAATATTTTTGTGCAATGGTGACGGCCAAGACTGGAACCACACTGCAGAAAGAAGCATGCAATTACTGCGAATCAGAGGAAAATATTCAGTACCATATACAAGCAGTAAATATAATAAAACACCAAAATAAATCAACTGAGCTGATCTAAAATGGTGGTCTAAGACGTTTATTTTTATAGTTTTGAAAATTCAGATCAAGATACATTTCACAGACCTAAGCAATAACACAAGTACAGCTGTAAATACAAAATCAGAAACATGAGCCCCATGACCTACATCCACTGTATGCACATGTAAAATGTACATTTAACACAGAGACAGTGAGACCCTGGTCTGCCATACTCTTAAGAACTTGAATAAGTGCCTCTCTAGATATATAGTGTAAGTTTGGTACATAAGCCTGGAGAATCTTTTTTTTTTTCTTGCTCCCAGCTTTCATTTGAATATGCAGTGTTTGATTCTCACAGAGCTTGTCTTCTTGTGCAGGAGTTGGAAGCTCTGCACCCTTACCCAGTGGAGATCCTGCCTGGTCAGTTGTACCTGGGGACCTGCAGACAAGCCTGCGATCGGCAAATTCAAAAAGACCTGAAAATCAAAGCACATGTGAATGTCTCAGAGGAAGCTGTGGACGTGTGAGTAAAGTCTTACTGGAGTTTAATGCACAGGGCTGGGTAACAATTCTTATTAGTCATCCAAATATACCATAGTAAAGAGGTTACTACCTTGTCATTCAGATCAAAACATACATAAGTTATATTTATATATACATGCATCTTTGATATAATGTAAATATGCACTGCATTGCCCGATTGGATTTAGCATTGCCCTGGTGAGGAGAATGTTCTCTTGGTATACACTGGGTATACGAATGCTGTAGTTTACTGAAGCATTGTTGTGGATCAAAGCCACCCAACAATGCTGTACTTGTACCCTGATGTCAGTGGCTACGTTGAAGACTATAATGCACCCATCCACTGGGCCAGAAGAATCTAAAAGCATGAGAGACACTTCAGATAATGCACCCAGCCACTGAGCCAGAATGATCTGAAAGCATGAGACTTCAGATAATGCACCCATCCACCTAGACAGAATGATCTGAAAGCATGAGAGACACTTCAGATAATGCACCAACTGTACATGTGTTACACTCTCTATAACACTTGGGAAATGATTAGTACAGTGCAAGCTTGATATTATTAATCAGAATGGACTTTTGTTGCTCCAATATTAAGTTGTTATACAGTTTTTTCTATAACTGCCTTTATTAGGCTTTGAACTTGCTGTGACCGTGCCTGGAGAATCCTAACTGAACAGACTCCTTCATTCCATTCCAATGGCTGTCTTTAGAAACACAAGAGGGAAGAGTAAGGGGAGTGTAAAAGAAGCATTAAAATGAGATTTGAATGGATGCTTTGCTAACGCATGTAGGTGTTGATCCAGCACGGGGCCAGTCCTTTGTTACATGCTGTAATTTGACCTATGCCAGTGACAACACATCTGATCTGCAAGGATGGCCCTATCTACAGGACTAACCAATGGAAATTTCATCATGTATATCAGCTTGCCAATGGATTTCTAGTTTTGCTCAACATATGAAATGACTGGACTCCTTAGCAGAGGAAATGATTAACTATTGAGACCAATTATACCAACTTCTGTTAGTATTCCTACAGATTACAGAACTATCCAATGGAAATTTGACAAGGGGAATATGAAAAATGTGTGTGTACAGAAAGCGTGATTAAGTATATTGTATATTAAATACAATAAGCCATGCCTTATTATTACCTTAACAATCACTTTATTAATAAGAAAGCAAATACAACATTGTAATGTGGAGTTCACAAGATAAATGAGCTCAGAATGAAGATCACAAGAGCCACTGAAAGATCACAATGCTCATTACACCACTTGTTTCAATCAGAGCACCAGCAGTGTTGCAGGAGACAGAGAGCATGATCGAGACATTCGACAATCTGAAATTCTCACACAATTAAAGTTGGCAAAGGCTTTTACTTCTATATTTAATATGGTTATTAAGTGGGTTCTGCAAGGGGAGCTGTCCAGTATTTGAATCCAGATGCCACTCTAGAAAGCTCAGTCCTTGAATATCTTCTACTTTGCTTTGCTGCTCCCTCGTCTTACTTCCAAACCGTGCTCCCAATCAGATGGCACTTCATCGTGTCATTGCTGACATAGTCCTCTTGTTCAGACTCTGGGATCAGATCATCTATCCTGGCTTCCACTGAGTCAAGGACATTGATGGATCGAATGTCAGACACAAACCATTCATCATTGTTGGGTTTCATCAGGAGCACAGTGAGTCTGTGTTCGTGGTTCGACTGGCTTGGGTTGCAGTTGTCTACTCTGCATTGTACTGCAGTATTGTTGTCATCTTTCACAACCTGCTGTTGATATGCCAGTTGCCTGTATTTACCATATTGATTACGTATTTGTGTTGTCACTGTAATCCTTTCACCTTTAGGATAGAAAGTAATGGACCAAGTAGACTGTGCTTGGAACATCTTGCTTGAAAATGACATCTGATGCTGTATTTTTTCTATGTAACTATAATTTGGGATTTCCAATGGGCTTCCGTAGTCCATGGATGTATAGAGTCTCATTGAAAATGCAGGGGAGGTTATGTCATGACTCTGTTTGAGGGTCTCTACAGAAACAGAGTTGGCTTGGTATGCTATTATACCTTTTGCAAGTATAAATGAGCGAACCGCCTGATCCATTGTGCCTGAAGCCTGGAACTTGAAGAATTCTTCAGGTGGGATCAAAGGATATCTAATGTGTTGCAGCACCTCTTCAATTCGGGTGGGCTGATGACCAAGCCAGTTGACAACAGCTTCCAGCAGGGAAAGTTCACTCTCAACAACCAGATCAGATCTTTGGAGGAGAGCAAGGAGGTGCTCCCGGTCAATTGTGCCCCAGTCGAGAGACTTGATAATCGTGTCCATATTCCAAGCTATGAATTTATCACAATCTTCCTCAAGCTTTTTGAGGTTTGCCAGCTTGCTGTATTTCCTCCATGAGATTGCTCGGTTAAATTCTCTGGGTGCAGCCACATTCTTCAGCATGAACTGCTCACAGCTCTGCTTCAGGTTAGAGACGTGGTACTTATCTGCTAGGCAGTGGACTGGGAAGGCATTGCAAGTGTCGATGGTGATGCTGCCAGTGTAGAAGTACTTTAGGAAGTTCTCAAAGTGAGGGAGGCACCGGTCATCTTCCACAAGGTTGATAGTTTTCTGTTTGGAGTCTGCCCAGCGTTCACTGGACAGCATGGTGCTGAAGACAGTGCTCTGGGAGATTAAGAGAAGCTTGTGTGCGTTGATCCTGAGACTGCCATTCACAACTATCTCAACGTCACTGAATTCTGCTTTGTTGTACAGATTGGAAAGAATCTCAATCACTTGCTGTTGGTGATTCAGTGTCTCGGATGGTCCACTCTGTTGTGTTGCCTTCAAACAAAAATAAAAAAGTAGTAAAATGTATTTCATAATATGGAAATGACTCACTTATTTTTGTATACTATCGGGTGTGTGAATAACCCTGTCTGTTTATATATAACTGAATCTGCTGGATCATCACTTGAATCTGAAACATTCTTAGCGGTTAGTCCTGTGTTTGCTGTCATGCTTTGTGCTCGCTTTTGGAGCGTCAACATGTTTATGAATATATATGACAATTCCTAGGGGCGTGTTACCTTGATAACAGCAAATACAAACTTTTTGCATAGATAAAAATAACATGAATGTTTTTATTTTAGATAACCATCATGAAACCTGTTAATTGGGCAACAAGTTTCAGAAGCTTTGACACTTCTGATATCTTTACTTTTGATCAGCTGCATTAGACAGTGCCTGAGTGAGTGGGCGGAAATAAACAGTGCTGTAAGCTGGCTGTCAGTCATATTAAGTTTGTATTTTTTCATGGTTATCACGATTATATGATTTCCGTAAAATGTACCCAATACTGTTTAATCACCATTTCTGAAAGAATAGTGTAAATAAACATTTGTTTGAACTTAAAAAAGAATACAGCAAAGTTTGCTTTACTGATGCATTACCCACAACATTTAGGAACCTGCCAGCTGATTTAGCTTGCTTCCAGTGATTGCATAGAGCAGCACAATTTCTTTAAAATGTCTTCAACGAAAAAGACACCAGCTGCATCAAAGATTAGAAATATTTCTGCTAAAGATCGCTCTGTCCAGTACAAGAAGGGGAGATGTCACATGTCTGGTGATATTTTTATTATTATTTATATAAACTGGGAACATTTATAATATAACATAATATCTTTATATAGCACCTTTCATAGTAGGCAACCATCACAAAGCGCTTTTCAGAGGTAGGCTGTGAATTATGCATTATATGCAGAGTCATTTACAGTAGGACATTGATTTGTTAAGTGAGAGTCAGTCAGTGGCAGAGATGGGATTTGAACCAGTGACCTTCTGGACTTTAACCACTGGACCATACTACCTCCTTTAATAAAGCCAGTAGAGACGAGATCACAAGAGACAAGCCTTGATGGGCTGAACAGTCTCCACAAACATGTTCTAATGAAACAAAAAGTTGATTTTTAATTTTAAAACAATGTTTTTTCTGCTTTTATAAACGGTAGGTTTAATATGTCAACTATCTATTTTTAGTGCTGTGAAATAAGCAATTTAATGCCGTAAAAAAATATGGTCCGTTCAGATTATAGATTATATACCTTCTACTATTTAAAGTGACTAAACTGTGCCTCAGAAACTATAAACGAATAACTTTTTAAATCCTCAATACATTTTGTTGGTCCCGGGACACATTACAGAAAACACATTTAGAATCTCACAATGAATTAATTGTTCACTAAATTATATATACTTGGAATAAGTTTACTGTATTTAACCAGAATTAACAACAAATATTTTATACATACTGTATGGTATCTATCACACCTCATACAATTACTATATTACAACAGCTTATATTCCAAATAAAATAAAAGTTAAAAACACCCTTAAATGAGCCTACTCACCATGGTGAAGGCTTTCTCTAGGAATCTAGAGTTGAGTGACAATGTGAGCTGAGGTGTAGTGCTGGAGATGCAGATCCTGTTCAGCACCTTTCAGTTTCATTTCTACTCAAGCGAAAACAAGTGGAGCCATACTGTCACCTCAAACAAACCAGTGTATGGATCTCCTCCCCCTAGTGGTGGATGAGTGAAGAGCAAGCTCTGCACTAAGAGCACAGGACACTCACCTGTCAGCTAGTGAGCTTGCTGTTCAGGTGGATCAGCATTGCCAACCTTGCAGTTTGGTTTTTTCTGACATACAGACTTACAGTGGGCTTTTTTTTACTGGCACTGTATTTTTTTTTTACTAATATAATTTAAAAAAAAACAATAAAACACATTATAAAAGAGGCTATTTGCATGTTCTTGCATTTCCTTAGGTCTTCTGTACTTCGTATGGTCATACAGTGACACATGTGCAGACTGGATCATTTGTTTTATTGTTCTGATGCTGATGCTGTTTTTAATAGCAGTCTCGATATCACTCATTATTCCAGACAGAATGTCTGTCGACAGTTGATTTCTTACATCTGTTTTTACAAGGCTCCTCTTGGAAAAAAACTTGTTCTAATTCTGCAGGTTCTTAACTGTGTAGTGTTGAACTAACAGGTTCCCCCGCCTCCGTATAATAACCAGGGGGTGGTGTACTTGGAAGGGGTTTCTTTTTCCTAGCTCCACACGAGGGCTACGTAAATAAAAATACAAACATTCAAACTGCAGTGCGAGAATGCAGTAACAATCTGATTGAATACAAATGTCTGGGCTGGCAGTCCGGAGGCTGCTTAATTAAACCAGCAGAAAATGCAACCCCAGTTTCATGCAGCAAGGGTGATGGTGACCAAACCCGTGTGAATACTGTTGTGCAAAAATGTACCTTCAGATTAAGTTCAGAAATTTAGAACAAGAACAACGCAAAATAAAAATGCACTTAGGGTTGTGTGTTGCACACATGCCTTTAACAAAATGTCCCAAAAACTTTAAATAAAGACAATAATGATAATGCAGGGCTGAAACGCAACAAAGAGGTAAAAAAGAGTGAAAACGTTACCATTCCCAAGTATCTTTAGCAGCGGCATCTATCCCCGATATAGTAAACAGATTTGGTTAGTGCTGACGGTCAGGAGTTTGACGATGATTTAATTGTGAAACAGCTTCTCTAGTTAGCTGATATCTCGTCTGCCAAGCATGCCATTCACTGCTAATGAAAAAGAATGGTTTGGTAATATGCTTGCAAACTATCGAAAATATTAACATGCTTGTGGCAGAGCAAAGCTCTGCCCTTTAAATTGGCAGGGATGGGGTTAACTTCCCCTACCTGCCTGGGTTTATTATGTTCGGGTGGCTGGGGTTGATTAGTTGATTAGGTTCATTAACAATCAATCAGCGCCCAGCCACCTGATATAAAAGGAGGCCTCTGCTTCTCATTTGGAGAGGGAGCTGAGGAAGCAGGTTGGTTTTGTTTTGGTTGTTTGGAAAGTTTGAATCCAGTGAAGGCATTGCCCAGCCTGGAAATTGTTATTTTTGTAAGTTTTGCTTTTTGTCTTTCTTTGTGTTTAAATTGCTTTGTTTTGGCCCTTGTGCCCTTTCATTTTTGTGTTTATTTATAATAAAAGTTATTTTTTGAACTGCAGTTTGTCTCTGGGCCTCTTTCCACTCGCCAGCCTGCCACAATGCTGTTTTCATTGCACTCATCAGATGCAAAGATTAACCATTCAGAATAATTAGACAATAAACGAGTAAGTACAAACTAAAGCCCCTTTCACACTGGCATGATCTGCCCGGGCCAGGACCTGGTCATGCGGGTTGGCTACTTGATTTCACCCTGCTTTTGATAAAGCAGGGCTGACCTGGGTGACAGACGCAAGCGCACAATGCGTGTATCAATGCCCCGGAAGCAGCTGATTACTGACGCTTCCATCCAAGCTTCTCTGGATTGAACCGTCGGCTCAAATGTTGATTAGAACAAATGTTTCTTCATCCCTGCTGCAATCTGGCTCATGCTGTGTCTCAACCAACAAAGATATGGCTAAACAGAAATGTTCCTTGTGGAAGTGAAACCTTCACACAGGCGTGGCTGTTTGTTATTGCGTCAGATCATGATGGCAGTCAAGGATTTTGTCTCGCTCGTTAACCCGGGTCCGACCCAGGTCCATGGTTTCACACTACACAAGTTAGCCAGGACCCGGGTCCGGACCCGGTAGGAGTGGCAGCTTGAAAGGGGCTTAAGTTACTGTTTTAGTGTCACTTTAGTGTATTGGCAAGTTTTTGTATTTTAAGCAGTTGAATATGATAGCAACCTGCTTGCTCCTGAAGTAGCACCCAGTAACTGGATTGACCAGCCTATTAGCCATTGGCTCCCAAGGCAAAGAGTGTGTCTGGAGCCCTGTATCTGGATAGACTCTTCTACACACACCCTGCCAGAGCCCTGCATCTGGATAGACACTTCTACACACACCCTGCCAGAGCCCTGCATCTGGATAGACACTTCTACACACACCCTGCCAGAGCCCTGCATCTGGATAGACACTTCTACACACACCCTGCCAGAGCCCTGCATCTGGATAGACACTTCTACACACACCCTGCCAGCTGCCAGAGCCCTGCATCTGGGTAGACACTTCTACACACACCCTGCCAGGCATCTCCAAATGACTTTGCAATATTCATATTCAGAGAATCAAGTTGTGCAAGTGCTTTTTCCTGTTGCTAACTAAACTAGCAATTTCAAAGTTGAACCCTTTTGATTGCTTCCTGATCAGCAGCTAATCCTTCATAAAGAAGCCATGCTTTCAGATATTGTTGCATTTTCTTGATCATTTCACCTGGAGGCTGAAATTGTCCCCACGCCTTCAAGATGTTCTGTCCTCTCATTAACCAATCAGCTGCTTCCCCTAGTGACAGGTATGCTTCCAGACAGTACAGTGCTTTAGAAAGTGCATTTAACTGTGGAATCATCCTGGATTGCAGCATCCCTAGTTATTGAGATTACCCCTAAAAAGAGGAGGTTGATGCAACCCTGAGGTATACCTTGGTACTGTGAAATACTACCTAGGCATACAAATCCAGCTGGTGCTTCTCCAGGTATAGGCTGATCAAACCAACCTGTAAGGGATCTGCAATACAAATACTAACGTTTTGTTTTTTTTCTCGACTAGATTACAAGGTGGTCAAGTTTTACACATTCCAGTTTCAGACTTGTTCAATTCAGACATCTTTCCCTATTTTAAAGAAGCCTGCAATTTTCTTGGTAAGTAAATGCTGTGTGGAAATAGAGGTGGTTAATAGATATTAAAGACACGACCCAAACACTGCATTGCAGAAACCCGGTATTGCATTGCTGTTGAACTTGGAAACACTTTACCGATCTTATTGCAATTGTTTGTTTTCATTTTTACTGTTTGTTTTTTGGCGGACATACAAAGCAATCCTGAAATAATAGAAGCTTATTAATTACTTTGATCTGCACCTGTCTTCTGCATGTTTCCAATGCACAGGTTCCCATCTTAAAAGCAAGTCTGCAGTTCTGGTCTTCTCAAGTCTTGGTATAAGTCGCTGCAGCACTGTGATAATGGCTTTCCTTATTCTTCATCATGCACACACACTGCAGGTAAATGGAAAGCTCTAATTACTGTTCTCTTAGTTAAGCTGGGTGACAAACCTGCATGCTTACTGTGCCTCTCCTGCATTAGCACTACAGGGTTAAATGAAACAATTTTAAATGAAATGATTGAATGATCAGCAGATGCTTGATCTAATGCTCTAGTTCATGATCTAACGCTTTAATTCTTGAAGTAATTCTCTAAATGCAGTTGTTAAATTTTGGGTTTCTTTTCCACACGTTGCACATGTTATATAAACAGAGTACGCCCTTAACTTTGTGCTGGGTTTATTTCACCTATGAGAATGGCCTTTGTGGGCTCTTTATTTCATAGGTTATTTACAGACCGAGTCTAGGTATTTTACATCAGAATATTTCATTATCCTTAAGACATTTGCAATCCATTATGAACTAAGGAGTGGTTATGCATAAGATAGAAGCATTGCTCCCATTGCATACTGGATCTGAATGGTAATCTTTACTTGGACGCAGACCAAGCAGCTTGTGTTTGATCGTTATTGAAGACTGCTATATGAACAGGATTGCATTGTATTGTTAACAGAATGATGTGGCGTGATCTGTGGTAAAGTGACAGTTAAATATACCTCTTGGTTTTTTTCAGGGCGCTTGGGAGCATGTTCTGAAATGTAAAGCTAACATGAGGCCACAGCGTGGGTTTGTGAGGCAGCTCTCCAAGTGGGAAGAACAAGTGCACGGGAAGACCATAACAGATATTTCAGACCCACACTTCTGAGTGGAGCAGTGGGGATGATTTACATCGAGCAGCCAGGGCAGCACAGTGCAGGCATTGCACAGGCACACAGGTCATTGTGTTGTCTAGTTTAGATTGGTTGTAACTGTGTTCCTGAGAAAAAGTGTATGATATGTATAGCTTTGAAATAATCTGCTCTGTACCAATGGAGTTGATAACATACTGTTGATCTTGACTTGGAGATTCTTTTATGTGTGCTGTTTTATTTGAGTGAGAGAGAGAGAGAGAGAGAGAGAGAGAGAGAGAGAGAGAGAGAGAGAGAGAGAGAGAGAGAGAGAGAGAGAGAGAGAGAGAAGGGTATGTAATGTATATTTATCATTAAAGGAAATCCTCATTGTTGCCTTGTGCCTATTACATACTGTAGCTTCTATTGGCACTTTTCAATGCAGTAGATGCCTACTCAATACACTGTCCAGCTTTTTAAAATAATGTCTTACAAAACACAAACACCATATAGAATATTTTGACTGGCACTTTACAAGCACTGCTGCAGCTAATTTCTCTCCTTTCAGTAGCTGCACAAAACAAATTCATAATCCAACTACCACTTTATATACATCTTTCTACAGCCATTATGTAAAACCGGGGCCATTAACCCTAAATCGGCAAAATTAACAACCCACCAACATATATTTTTACAGTAATGTACGTCAGTTGGGCATTTTTTATTTATTTTATTATTATTTATTTTTTTTACGTCACATAATTAGCACTGTTTGAAATTCCTAACACGTTCATTTACTGCCTCTCCCCGGTCCACGCAAGCTTGTTTGCGAGCCTGCTCACATGTGAGAGAGCGCTCCCTTCGCTTCCGCGGACTCCAAGCCAGCGGCTGAGTGAACCCGGTGGGAGGGGACCTACACCCCGAGCTGCGATAGGCCGTCAGCGTTCCGGGAGGGGTCAGACTGGAGAGCTCCCTCGCATACGACTGGAGCTGCGGGAGAGGAGAGTGCATTTTCCGAGTTTAAAAAAATAAAAAAAAATGCCCGTGACTTCTAACTTGGCCGAGTATCTTCGGGACTGGGAAGATCTGGAGAAAGACTTTCACCACATCCAGGTGAGACTGTTTGCACTCAACAGTGGCTGACTGCATAGGATCAATGAGGACAGTGTCACAAACTCACAGATTCTGCTGCCTGTATCCATTTGCTTGCTAGTGGAATAATCGGGAATAATAATGTTGCAGTTTGTGATTCCTAAAACACTGTGTTTTTTGGGCCTGTGTTACTCGTGTTAATGTTGTATTACGAGTTTGATGTTGCAATCCTGCGTTGCGAGATTGGGAGCCAGGAATGAGAGTAAAGTTGAAGCCGAGCCCTCCACCGGCTATTCCAGCCCAATGCAGATATCACAGGAGCAGGAGTGAGCAGATACTGTGTTTATCAGTGTGTGTCTGGTAAAGAGCAACCTCGCCGTGCAGCAGTACTATGCGACCTTTTTTAAACTAGTATTTGTGTATCTCTTTTAAAGCTACACTGTACTGCAGTCAATGCGAGTTTTATTCTAAATTATGACGAGTGCACATTTTAAAGGTATTCATGGTATGTTTTTTGTTTAGTGAGTATTTTATATTGGTTCCCGAGCACTCTCGCAAGCCCTTATTTACGGGTTTAAGCAATGCCCGCCCAGTCGGCTGCAGTGGTGATGTTATCTGGTCAGGGATACCAAAATGCTGGTAAACGAGCGTTTTGAGTGGGTCTAAAGAAAGCATGTCTTGTCAAAGTCCGCTCAATTGCGCCCCGTCACAGTGAACTCTGCCCCACAGTGTTTGCATGCTTTTTAAAGGGCGGGTGTAGTCAAGGCTTTGCCCTCCCAGGGAAGCAGAGCCCACTCTTCTCGGCTACACAGGTACTCTGCCATGCTATTGATTTTATCAGCTTGATCCGGGATAGGTGACTTATCCGTGAACAATGTGACAGATAAAACAGCTTAATTGATTTATGATAGTAATAGGAACGATGGACCAGACCATGTGTCCTATTTAAAAGATGCTACAGTGAAACATGTAGAAATACAATTGTGACAAACATTTCGACAAGAAGTCTTTCTCAGTGGCTTCAGTGTTGAAACATTTGTTAAGGAATTGTGTTTATGAGTGTAGTTTCTTCACTTTGTGCCCGCAGGCAGGTCCAGCACAGGTTACAGCTCAACAGCACAAGCACTAATACAAGAGAGACCCAAACCACTCAATAAAATAGCAATACAACAATAAAATAATTCTATACTGGATTACTGAACAGCATAAAAAGTTAAATGAAGAAAAAAACAAAAACATTTATTTCAGGATGTTTTGGACAAAAGCCTGCCGTGATATGTAGAAAAAAAATAGTGTGCTTTTATTTTCTGCACAGCTGAAGAAGAGCCTTCATCTGAAACATCCTGAAATGAAAAATATTTTGAATCGTTGAAACACCCTTAACTTTTTATTCAGTCATCACTCTGAACATGTTCTGTTGCTCGATAGCGAAGTTTTAGTCAGTTCTTTATATAAATATATATAGTGTGTGTGTTCTCCCTTCAGTGTAATATATGAGTAGCTATATTTCCATGTTGTGTGTGATTGTGGTTTAAAATCCCAGCTGGCTCCACTGCCTGACAGCTCGTTGTGTCTGGTGTTCTTGCAGGAGACTCAGCGTCTGTACAGAGAGAAGCTGGATGAGGTGGCCCGCCTCCAGACCAGCTGCTCCGGGGCCATCGCGAGACAGAAGAAGCAGCTCCGCCAGCTCTCACACGCGCTCCACACGTAAATATCACTTCTGTCTGAGCTTTATGAGACTATTGCTGCATTTCTGTCAGCCTCACTGTCATTTTATATCCTCTAGATACAAGGATTCGGCGAGTGGAGCAGAGGCCCACGCCATCGACGAGATACAAGCCCAAATAAATAACCGACCAAACACCTTCTTCGAAATGGAGGCCTTCCTACCAAAGAAGAATGGGTAAGAGAGCCAAACCGGACCGAGCTGAACCCAGTCCGAGGGAAATGTCAGAGTTATCCAAAGGGAAGGGCTGCTTAGTTTAGGGGGGGGCAAACGCTGGCCCTTCCACTCCTGGTCTTTGTTCCAATCCTGTTCTAAATTGAACCAATTAAACCTCAATCCAGTAGTTCATTAGATAATGTTACCTGTTAAACCTGGAGTGAAATGACCCTCCAGGAGCATGACTGGACACTCCTGGTTTAGATTCACAGTGGATAATTCATTTTGAGTCATCACATCTCCGTGCCGTTTAAAAAGTTATCAAACCCCTAGAACTCCAAAAATCATGTCTTACTTGATTGAAGTTTTTAAAATACGATGACAACGCTAACCCTGGCCAAGACTTTAAGCACAGCAGAGGTCAGGACCAGAATTCAGTGGAAACAGACCTAGGGCAGAGGGTAGGAGACACTTCTTTACAGCATTGTATGGAGTGGATTACTAATTCAGTCCTTTTAAGATCTGACTTGACAAAGTTTTGCCATCAGTCTGTTCCTAGGAAGCGCACACACTGACGTGGCAGTGGGCCTCCCCTCCTTTTGAAATGTACTCGCATGGTTTCACATCTCGTGGTCTTCTCCCATGCAGGTTGTACCTCCGTCTGGTTTTGGGGAATGTGAATGTGACTCTACTCAGCAAACAGGCTAAGTACTGAATTTAAATTGTTCTTCCTGTAAAGTGTTGAAAGCTTTTTAATATGTAAGGTATGGACTGCATTAATAAAGCAATATTAAATACTTAAAACCAGTTTCTGTGAGTACAAATATAAAAGCAATTAGGAATATGTTGAAAAATGTATCTCTGCGCAACACAGGAGACAACACAGGCAAATGGGTTTGTATTCAAACAGTTATTCACTTGAGAAGGTACAGGGAAGGACTGATCGTAGGATCGAATGGCGTGAGCTGTCAGAACAGATTCAAAGAATTTCTTCAGCCCAGAAAAAAGACTGGAAAAGGAGATTTTAAATTAGGCTTCTACCATTGTAAATGGTTACCTTATCACTACTTCAAACTGAAGGGCGACACACCGGACGCAATGTGATCTTTCACTGGGCGTTACCTTCGCAATGACGTGACCGTACACACCTAAAGCGACCAGACGTAATGCGACAGATTGGAAAGCTGACAGATCTATGCAACTGTTCAAAAATTGCTGTTGACAAGGCTGTGATCAAGACAATAAATCCTACATAGCAGGCTTCTCCAGTACCTTCGAAATGGACTCCCGTATATCATCCTTCATCTCTGTATGTTTATAATTGCGATGATCTTTGTCATAAAGCTCTGGGTATTTTTTCCTCTCTCATTTTGGATACTGGTTCACCTTGGTGGGCACCGTGCATTGACGGTGTTCTCCGATTGCTCAATTCCATAGCTGTCACGCAAGCAAATTGCAAAAAATAGGATACAGTCTTATTTATTTTTATCACTCCCGATCACCTGGAATGTGAAAGATAGTTATCAGAAGTATAGGTTCTATTCATTATCGCATTGCATCTGGTGTGTAGGGGCCTTCCGCAAGTTCAGAACAGAATGTGGGAAGAACCATGCAGTTCTGAAACCTGATCAGGTATCTAAAACACTAGAAAAAAAAAGATTCTGTTCTAGTGATGGTGGAAATGGTGTACTTGGAAGGGATGAGCTGTGGTGGCCAGAGCGGTCCTCTTGTCACTCCCAGTATTTCGGATGTTCTCATGTTCTGTTGTAATTGATTGCAAGACTGCATTCTAACAGCCAGGCACTCTCTCACAGGTTTGCCTACAAGGACGAGTACGAGAAGTTTAAACTCTGCCTCACCATCATCATCCTGGTGTTCTCCTTCTCGCTACGTTTCCTCATGAGCACCAGGTAAGAGAGAGCGCAGTGCAGGGCGGTCCATAGTCAATCCTGATCCACACGCTGTGCAGGGCGGTCCATAGTCAATACTGATCCACACAGAGGACGGTCCATAGTCAATACTGATCCACACGCTGTGCAGGGCGGTCCATAGTCAATACTGATCCACATGCTGTGCAGGGCGGTCCATAGTCAATACTGATCCACACAGAGGACGGTCCATAGTCAATACTGATCCACACGCTGTGCAGGACGGTCCATAGTCAATACTGATCCACACGCTGTGCAGGGCGGTCCATAGTCAATACTGATCCACACGCTGTGCAGGGCGGTCCATAGTCAATACTGATCCACACGCTGTGCAGGGCGGTCCATAGTCAATACTGATCCACACGCTGTGCAGGGCGGTCCATAGTCAATACTGATCCACACGCTGTGCAGGGCGGTCCATAGTCAATACTGATCCACACGCTGTGCAGGGCGGTCCATAGTCAATACTGATCCACACGCTGTGCAGAGCGGTCCATAGTCAATACTGATCCACACGCTGTGCAGGGCGGTCCATAGTCAATACTGATCCACACGCTGTGCAGGGCGGTCCATAGTCAGTACTGATTCTGAGTGTTTTCCTATGGCAGCAGTATGCAGTTGATGCAGAAGAGGGACTCTCTGCAAAGGGAAATCGGGGGCTAGTTTCAAAAAGCAGTTCTAGGTAGTAGTCTACTAAACCTTATTCACTTCCATAAAAAAATTAACATGTTTATCCTTTAATCAGATAGACTTTCTGAATGGATTTCTACTGAACTTTATCATTTGATCTTAAAATAATATTGTTTTTTGTAACAGGTAACAAATAAGATATCTGGCTAGCTAGCAGCCTGCTGTGCTGGCAGTGCTTTGTGAAACTGGCCCCTGCTTAATAGAATCCCTGCATATTGTAATCAGTCACTGTGCTTGCAGAGTGCTTGTTGGTTTAGTGTCCCCTGTGGTTTGTGTTTTCCAGAGCGCTCGATGCTGCCTTCAGCTTCCTGCTGGTGTGGTATTACTGCACCCTCACGGTGAGAGAGAGCATCCTCATCAGCAATGGGTCCAGGTGAGTCGACAGCTACAGCAATCCGCTAATCAGTGTAACACAGCGGGGCGCGCAGCATACCCTGCACTCTGAACAATCCGATCCGCTAGTCAATGCAGCAGAGCGGGGCGGGCAGCATACCCTGCACTCTGAACAATCCGATCCGCTAGTCAATGCAGCAGAGCGGGGCGGGCAGCATACCCTGCACTCTGAACAATCCGATCCGCTAGTCAATGCAGCAGAGCGGGGCGGGCAGCATACCCTGCACTCTGAACAATCCGATCCGCTAGTCAATGCAGCAGAGCGGGGCGCGCAGCATACCCTGCACTCTGAACAATCCGATCTGCTAGTCAATGCAGCAGAGCGGGCGGTTTCTGACTGGGAGAGTGGTGTTAAGTGGCACGTAATTGAACTATTTGTGTGTGTGTGTGTGTCTGTATGTCTGTCTGTGTGGTGTTGTGTGTGTGTGTGTGTGTGTGTCTCTGCCTGCCTGTCTGTCTGTCTGCCGTGTGTGTGTGTCTGTGTGGTTTGTTGCAGGATCAAGGGCTGGTGGGTGATTCATCATTATGTTTCTGCTTTCCTGTCGGGAGTCATGCTGACCTGGTGAGTGAATGCACATCCATCCTCTTTCAATTCTCTTCTCATTTAGCAGAGTGTAAGTTTACATTGCAGTTTAAAAGCAGAACGATTTAACATTACAAATGTGCTATGGATTATTTGGGGTCAGTTGAGCAAACGAATTACAAATCTACAGCTATGTAAGAAAAGTAAATCTTTACACTTGTTCTCATAGTTTCCAGTCACAGTGTAGTGAATGAGTTGTGTGAAGCTGACTGCACGCAGACTGACTGTGTGCTGCCTTCCTGTCTCCCAGGCCCAACGGGACATTTTACCAGCAGTTCAGGAATCCCTACCTTGCCTATTCCTTATACCAAAGTAAGCAGCACAAAAAGCACAGAGATGCCTTTTGTTAAGATTGTTAAACAATATTGCTGTAAAGTTTTAAAACCCTTCTCTACCCTCTCATTAGAATCCGTCTTTTCAAGTCCCTAGTTTTCCAGACGTTATTTTCACAAGGCAGGTCTTTGCTAGTCCATTCAGACAATAAAGCAAGCCATCTAGAGACTTTATGTAAAACAGTAGCGTCTCCAGATTGTCTTCAGTACAGTGCCATAGAGATATGATAAATGTGCATGCCTCTTATGCTTCTAAGACTTGAGATGTTTTTACACATAACTCTACTGGAAGTCTGTTCCAACAAAGTGAGATTTGTAGGGATTCCTAGTATTATTAACACTCACATTTAAAACAAAAGATTCCCTTTTCCTATTTGTTTGCATGTCTGTTTTAGGATATGTAAACAAACTGGACTGCACACAAAGCCTTCAAAGAGTGCAATGTCTTTGTTGCAGGTTTTGTGCAGTTCCTGCAGTACTACTATCAGAGTGGCTGTCTGTACAGACTGAGAGCTCTGGGGCAGAGGCACACCATGGACCTGACAGTGGGTGAGTCCGTCATCACTGCAGCTTGGTATACTGTAGCTATGAAACTCCACTGGCCTCATTCATTGTTCTTCTTGTTTAGATTCACTGTTCTGTTTCAGCCATCACACTCCGGTCACTTTAACACTCAGAAGTGTAAAGCGCCCCTGTGGCCTCAGTAGAGCTCTCAGAAACATGTTAGTGGATGGAAGAAATACAGCAGTGAGAAACTCCCAAGGGTCTACACTACACCTGAGTGTAACCATGAACCTATCCCCCTTGCAACACTGAAATACAGCAGTGAGAAACTCCCAAGGGTCTACACTACACCTGAGTGTAACCATGAACCTGTCCCCCTGCAACACTGAAATACAGCAGTGAGAAACTCCCAAAGGTCTATACTACACCTGAGTGTAACCATGAACCTATCCCCCTGCAACACTGAAATACAGCAGTGAGAAACTCCCAAGGGTCTACACTACACCTGAGTGTAACCATGAACCTGCCCCCCTGCAACACTGAAATACAGCAGTGAGAAACTCCCAAGGGTCTACACTACACCTGAGTGTAACCATGAACCTGCCCCCCTGCAACACTGAAATACAGCAGTGAGAAACTCCCAAGGGTCTATACTACACCTGAGTGTAACCATGAACCTATCCCCCTTGCAACACTGAAATACAGCAGTGAGAAACTCCCAAGGGTCTACACTACACCTGAGTGTAACCATGAACCTGTCCCCCTGCAACACTGAAATACAGCAGTGAGAAACTCCCAAGGGTCTACACTACACCAGAGTGTAACCATGAACCTGCCCCCCTGCAACACTGAAATACAGCAGTGAGAAACTCCCAAGGGTCTACACTACACCTGAGTGTAACCATGAACCTATCCCCCTGCAACACTGAAATACAGCAGTGAGAAACTCCCAAGGGCAATGGGCGAGTTCATGTTTAGCCTGTGGTAGTTCAAATAAAGGTGAAACAACATCCATGACAAGTACTTCATGTATCGTCGTCACTTGAAGGCACAATTCCTATCTTGTAGCCATTTAAACTCTGATGTGCAACATATATACAGTAGCTTGGCAGCCTGTCTCTCTGATTTCCCTCCTCAACTCTCTGGGACAACCAAGCATCATCTTCCCCAAATAATTTGTGAGGAGAAAAATGTAACAAAATCCATCCTGTTTCCTCTAAAACGACCTGACAGCTGTCTTGTGTGTGTCTCTGCAGAGGGGTTCCAGTCGTGGATGTGGAGAGGCCTCACCTTCCTGCTTCCGTTCCTCTTCTTTGGCCATGTGAGTGCAGGGTTCTGTCTCCTTCACAGGTCCATTTGAGTGCAGGGTCCTCTCTCTTTCACAGGTCCGTGTGAGTGCAGGGTCCTCTCTCCTTCACAGGTCGGTGTGAGTGCACGGTCCTCTCTCCTTCACAGGTCCGTATGAGTGCAGGGTCCTCTCCTTTACAGGTTCATGTTTTTGCAAGCTTGCTTTCAGGTAGTCTTGTACTTCCTTGGTCACCACAATGCCCTCCCCTGATAACTGACATGCTTTGCAAGCAGACTGGGAACTTTCTTTTACCTTGTGTAGTACCAGATCTGTGTTGTTTGTGTGTTTCCTTCCAAACTGCACAGTCAAGACTAGTAAAGGGAATGGAAGTGCACAACATGGAATATTTCTGCATGATGCTGTAGCTACAGCCACATTCAAGACCCGATTTCTTCCTTGTTTCAGTTTTGGCAGCTCTATAATGGACTTCTTCTGTTTCAACTGACTCAGCACCCAGACTGTAATGAATGGCAGGTTCGTACTTTTTTCCTTCTGCACTTCCACCCTTATAAGAAAGCATATAAGAAACTGTGTTCAACTTGATGCATGTAACATAACATTACCCTAAAGCTAAACCCAAATACTGTACACCTTTACTGTAATGTGTGTGTCACTGTCACAAGGACAGCTGCAGTGGGTGAGGTCAGACCAGAAACAGGAAATAAACGACAGGGACAGGTGGAGTTTGGTGGAGCTGAGCGAATGGTTTCACTCAGCATTTAATAAATGAACAGACAGCCAGAAAATAAAAGGTTGTAAAAAACAAAAATACAAGGACATGGCACATTAGCCAAAACGGACTAACACTACACAAAACACGGTGAGCAGATATTTTAACTTTACGTTATTATTTTATTATTTATTACCTCTGTCTCCAGTCCCATTCTCCACTCACCGAACACCCAACCCCGAATGGGTGAAAACATGCAGCTTTTATGCAGCTGTACCGAGACTTGATTGCTAATCAATCATTCAATTGGAGTCGCGGTACAATTGCACGTGAATTAATAAAGTGCAATTCCCCGTGCTCACATATTATTACGTTTTACTTGCACGTGAAGTGCTGTGCAATCCTCATGCCTAAATACAAATATACATAACACACAACACAAAATACACACAGGGGCGGGGCACTTTGCCACAGTCACTTAGAATGGAAAATGTGAGATCTGTTAAGTGACGGCAGTATGTATTTGGCAATATTTAGTGGAATTGTTGTATTGTTGGCGTTAAGTTGTACTCGCTGTTCTAATTGTAATCTCAAATATTTTCAATGTTTTAACTTCTCTGGACGCAAAACTGAATCAAGACGTATCAGACCACAAACAATACCAGTGTGGATACATTGACAAATGAGATTTAGAAACGTTCCCTGAAACTTTTTTTATGTGCAGAATGTTATTGCAGTGGTGAATGGCAGCCACTGGCTCCATTCCAGTGAATCATATTGAATAAATCATCAGAGATCCCAGATCAGTAGCGATAAGGGTGTTGTTAGGCACCCCAGATTGTGTTTGTTTGTTGTGTTTTGTGATGAGGACCAGATCAATGGCTTGGGAGTGTGGGAGATGCAATTGCATTATTGTGAGGACATTTCAGGGTCAGTTTAGGATTAGAGAACCTGTGTTCTACATCCATGAAAGATATAGAAGATACAATATATAGCAACTATATTTATCAGAAGGATGTCTCCAGGAGGAAAAAAATTAGACTGGAAATAAACACAACAGCAAGGAACCTGGTGTTCCACTCCTAACTTCTCTCTCACTCCTGCCTCACTGACCCGACTCTCCTTGCCCCCTGGTCCTCATGTGGAACCTGGTGTTCCACTCCTAACTCCCGTCTCTCCTTGCCCCCAGGTCCCCATGTGCGGCCTCTCCTTCATGGTCCTCTTCCTGGGGAACTTCTGCACCACGCTGGCGGTCGTCAAACAGAAGCTCCAGAAGAAGAAGAATTGAGAGTGGAGCAGCAAAGACCGTTCACACTTTATTGACTGATTCAGCAGACTCCATGTCTGGTTATATGTAAACGACTGAATGCAATGCACACTGCTTTCTGCACCTTTGATATGTATATGGTTTGGAGAGGTTGACCAATGACTCTTGTTTTAGATAATCAGTGTGATCTCACTACTTTCTGAATTGCACTGTTTGGAAATCAGCATTCAACTGTGGCAGTCAAATTCTTAAACAAAACACCCCATGGACCTCACCTCATCTAGTTTAGTGTCCCGAGTGAAACCAATGGTTTCAGCCCTGCAAGTGCTGTTCTGAGTTACTAAATTGCTATTACCACTCCCTCCCCAAATTAAAAGAGCAGTACCAATTCAGAGCTACCTGAAGTGAATATTTTATGTAAAGAAGTCTAAGATAAATAACTCCAGTTAAGCAATCACAGGCATGTCATGTATTGTATTAATCATCTATTGTAGGGGAGTTGATTCTGTGAGGTCGCTCATGTTCCGATAACATTATTTAAAATCCTGTGACAGGTCTGTTCACACAAGAAATGCAATAATTCAGCACTCCACTGTCACTTCCTGTTGACTCAGATTCCTTTGTTACATCACCAGGGACAAAGTAGTTAGTGTTTAAAAATAAATAAATAAAATCATCGGCCACTCTTTAATACTGTGTTTGTACAAAAAGGAAAAAATGATTAAACTCATGTTCTATTTATGAAATTAAGGCTTTTATTGAAAAGAACATTTATGTTGCATATACAGTTAGATCAAGCGATGATAGCAAACAAACGTAGCACACTGACTAGACAACATTTAATAACCCTCTTTCCAAAAAGCAACCCAACAAGTTATTTAAGGTTAAAAGAGAAGACGCAGGTACACCTAGTATCTGTTGAGCTCATGTAAAGTGGTGGAACACAGAACACCTTGTAAAGTGTTTGGAGGCAAACCAAGAGAAAATAAACCCTGTAGTGTATTGCTTTTTTAATGTATGAGTGGTTTAGTATAGTAAATTATGTAAAAAAACTGTGTTAATGTTTTACGAGAATATGGTGCACATGAGTGACAAAGCACCACTCTGGTCAATTCCAGTTCAGCTAAGACAATATTTGCTTAATGCATCCAAAAACCAGAACAAGGAAACACAAGCACTTACGCCCCCAAGCATTGTTTTATAAAATGTCTACAGTGTTTGAGTTGTTAGCAAAGTGTAAAAAAATTAGAGAAAAAAGTGCAGGGTAAATCATCCCTATTTTTAAAACTATACCACGGTTCCATTTTCAGAAGGGCAATCGCACACGAGACAGTACAGTGGTTTAACTACAGAATGATGGTTCTCCCTCTTGCTGTGTATTTCCTACATGTGTGCCTGCAGTTATACCTGAAGCACCCGCCACATGGACCCTGTAGTGAACACTGTGACCCACATATTCTTCTGCACTTTAAGTTTCAAATAAATGTCACTCTGCAAAGACTCAATCCTAAATTATGCCATATTTAAAGTAGGGCTAATGACCCTTATTAAAGTGGTCAATACAGTCTACGATCATGTAGAAAGATATTGTTACCCTGCGTT
Organism: Polyodon spathula; assembly: GCF_017654505.1. Taxonomy (NCBI): domain Eukaryota; kingdom Metazoa; phylum Chordata; class Actinopteri; order Acipenseriformes; family Polyodontidae; genus Polyodon; species Polyodon spathula. Next base: position 17,907 of record NW_024472213.1, on the reverse strand, counting down.
ACTGAAAGCGCAGTTGTCAATAGCTGTGATCAAGCGTACTAGCATGTCTGTTTTTTGGTATGCCCCTCAACACCATAAAAATGAACTGCATCAGTGTATGATCCAAGGTGTGGCTAAAATATCTTTATTAGTTATATTAACTGTGTCACATCTGCTAGGGATTACTTACTTAAGTGTAAACATGATTGAAACACATCTTTACAAATGTACCGAGAGGGACTTTTTTTTTTTTTCTTTTTTTACAGAATATAAAAGTTTTTCTTTATAACTGGAAGTGTGCCTTGACCAAATATTTGTACTGCATTCCAATTATGAAAACTTTTCACTGCATTTTCTTCTCTCCCTATACAGAACCTTTTCAATTTTTGCATCAACAGCTTCACAAGCTGTTGTGAATCGGCTAAACTGCGTATAAAACCATGCCTTGTTTATCAATGTAGAATCTGAAAAAACAATCCTACGTTCCTCTAGTGGCAGCATATTGCACTTGTGTGTTTTAATATTTTTATCTTTTTTCAGATAAACCATTTACCATATTCCTTCGAATTTAAGAAGCACTTTTTAAACCATTTTTTTCCTCTCAAAAATAGCCTGCATCAGAATACAGTACAGTGATGCGTGTATTTAAAACCAGACAAAATTACAGTACAGTGATGCGTGTATTAAAAATCAGACAAAATTAGAAAACTGTACAGTGATGTGTGTATTAAAAATCACTAAGACATCACTGCCCGAGTATACAAGCAGCAACACGACTGACTGCCGAGAAACAACGAACCAAAACGTTACTCGAACCATCCATGACATACAGGCAACCATTTTCAATGAAGCATAATTACTTCCTGAGGAATTCAAAAAGAGAAGTTTTTACAATTTCAGCGTTTCTAACAAACAGGCACCAACTTGGACAGATCAGAAATGCTGATCAGACCCCTGTATTTGACAAGCAATAGCATATTTCACAAACTTGGAGAAAAACAGATGTGAGTAATGACTAGAAATGAGAAGCAACTCTTAACTGTAACGCTGTGTGTGATAGCAGACTGGAAATAAGAAGCAGCTCATAACTGTAATGCTCTGTGATAGCAGACAGCTGCAAACTGCCTCCATATGCGTAATTGAGGTTGTATCTTTGTAAATGCATATTTATTTGAGGTTTTATTTTTTCCTCAAATTGAGGGTGGGAGTCTTAAATTCGAGGGAGTCTTAAATTTGAAGGAATATGGCAATTATTCTGCACAGTACTCAGTTTTTGGTGCTTTAAGAGAAAGAGTTGCCGTCTCCCAAAGGCATCTATAAAATAAAACAAGACAGCAACCAGACTGCACTTTCCCCTCCCACCTGTCCTGAACCAATCCTGGAAATGCATCATATTAATTTATTTATTTATTTATTTATTTTTTGCAGTATATACTTGCTCGTTTAGCATTCATATACCTTTCAAGCAGCTTTCTTCTAGAGATTTCGCTGCAAACAGAATGCGTATCTATAAACTGCATATTAAAAAATCTTTTCCGTCTCCGATCTTTCATTGGACATGCATTACTGTACTTTAAAAAAAAAAAAAAAAAATTGCAAAATAAAGAAACAGTACTTATTTCTTTATCTTAGGTAAGCTAATATTTCATGACTTTGAATCACATAACAACCGACTTACACTGCTTAACATAAAAAGAGTACAAAAATGAATTGGTTATTTCTTTAAAAGTTCCAAAATGACTGACTTAGCATAGTCAGGTCAAACCTGTATCTACTTTAGGGATTGCGAAGCTCACAGCTTACCTTTAAAAGGGAGAGACCTTGTGCCACATTACAGACTCACCACGTTTATCACAGAACATGTTCTCTTAGCCGTCCTTCAGTAAAAGATATGAAATGCTCTATTACAAAGGCACCCAATCACGTTTCTTATCCTGAATGATCTCCTTGACTCAGACACTTCGATCACAGCATCGCTAGTGTTTATATGACATGCCTCCACCACTCCACAGTGATTGTAAGCGTAGAGAGACTGTCTCAGCCTCTCAGGTCCAAGTAGAGCACTCTTCATCTTATTGCAGATGTAGACTGTTGAGCAGCCTAAAGTCTAAGTAGCCCGACAAGATCCAGTACAAAAAAAGCTGTAAATGAACACAAGTCACGTGTCAATAGCTTTTCAGTTCATAGCAATAATACCCACCACAGCGGGGAACAGACCTGGTACCTGGTCTCTTCTAAACAGTCCTCACCCTTAACTGTACCTGCAGGTAAAGCCTTATACAGAATTGACCTGCAGGGAGTTTTCTTGCAGAGAACAAACGCCACGCCTGAAGCGATCAGTGCGATAAGGAGTTCAGGAGCTGTGGTTTGTGCAGCTTTGGAAATAGGGAATTTCCTGCCTCAGTGATACTTTTCCATTGTACCGGACAACTTGTTCTGTAATGTGGCCTCAGAAGTCACTGTAAAATGTAGTCCTGTTCATACTTCAGAACAGGATTCAATCAGTTTTGCTGTTTTATGACACTTGGCTTATTTACAACACTGCCAGTAATGTGAGCACATTTGTTGTTATATAGCGGTTACACGTCTCGACTACGGCAGTTAACAAAATTATCAGTAAGATTTCATTTCTGTAATAAAACAAAGGCAATCTAGGAATAGGAAAATTAAAACAAATCTTGCATTGATGTGTGCAGGACACCACCCTAACAAAAAGCAGCCTCTTTCCCACATTCCTTCCCCAGGTTTCATTTTTGAAAGATTACATTATTTCTCCCATTTAGCTCCAAACATCCAGCGAGTAACGTCCCTTGGTCATAAGCTTCTTGACATAGTCCACTGCCTGCGTGTGCGCCATGCTCCCCAACTCGCTCGCAATCTCATAAAACGTGTTCTGCACGTCTCTGGCCATGTTACGGGCATCCCTGAAAACAAAGAGGGGGGCAAAATTAAACTGTACGCAGTGTGCTCAGAGATTACAGGGAACGCTCAAACGCTTGCATTTGCGTGGGGTAGTGTGCGTGACATTACAATGTGTCAGCGAGCTGGTTGGTGTAAATGGCATTCGATATTATTTGAAACTAAAAGTTATTGCAATCACACCTCCAGGTAATGAACACAAAAATGGAAACACCAATGTAAAATCACTTAAACGCGGACCGTTTTTGACGAAACTGGCTGCTCGCGCCGCCAGGTTAAAATTTGCAGTCAATTGATCTGCAGTTGCTCGAGAAACATCAGCAAGTTTAGCTTTCTTGGGTCACTGAAGCTCCTGCCAAACACGCCCTAACAATCACCCTTCTTTCAAAGTCACTGAGGTCTCTTCTTGCAGCCATGCTAGCCATAATTATAGGCAAACAGGCCTGTCCAGCATTTTCATACATGACCCTAAGCATGCCGGGATGTTATTTGCTTAATTAACGCATGAGCCACACCTGTGTGGAAGCCTTTCAATATACTTGGTGTCCCTCATTTACCCAGGTGTTTCCATTTTTTTGTCCACTGCCTGTACATCTTCTCATCAACTTGATTTACAAGTTAGTCTAGCTTTGCACAAATCACAACTGTGAAAATGACACCTACCCACAAATGTAGATGTGTGCATTGTCAGTATGGATCAGTTTCCATAGATTCTCTTTATTTTTCTTGAGCAAATGCTGCACGTATACCTAGGGATTAAGAAAAGAAAGTAAAACTTCCTAAACACAAAGCACTTCAACTAACCTGACTAATTAACACTCCAGCACAGCACATGGGACACTCACACAGTCCTGCACTCACTGCACTCTGCACTCACACTCACCTTCTCAGCCTGATCTCTTGAAAAGGCTACGCTGAGCTGAGTGAGCACTCCATCCTTCTCAAACTGCTCCAGCTCCTCCTGGTACAGGAAGTCCTCGTTTCTGTGCCGGCATCCGTAATAAAGAACAGTTTCACCCACCTCCTTGCCTGCAACAAGTCCAAGCCTCGGGTTTACATCCGGCAAAGCCGAGGACTGAAACACAGGCCTTTTGTACACTGGTAGTTATGCCATATAAAGGTTACTGTACAAAGTGTTTCTGAATAACTGCATATGCAATGCAGAAACGGCATGACAAACTCTCAGCAGGCTAGATCAGAACCTGTACAGCTGTAAGAGGCAGTACCATCGAGTGAACAGGCATTGTGCACAGCTACTGCGTACTGACAGCAATTCAAAAGGAAATAATTCACTTGATCTAAAACACCCTGATGATCTAGCCAGCGTTATACAGAGTACCGACACAAATTATGGAAGCAAATGATTTACAAAAAAAGATTAGGGCTGGGGATTGTATGGCTCATTTTTCCCTCTGTCATGTCCCTTGCTTACCAAATACCTTGGTATCTCTAAATAGATGATCATCGTCTCTTTAAACTTGTGCAAAAGAATAAATAGTACACCAAAATGTTCTCCTTTTCTTGGTAAGCAGCAAAACTCAGGACAGGAAGTCTGTTGCCAGATAACTTCACTGGGACTAAATATCTTGGTATCCCTGAATAGAAAACCGTCTCATCTCTAAAAATGTGCAAAATAAAGCAGTTTCTCTTCATTTTACCCTCAAAAATAGGTTTCTGGCTAAGGATTGCCAAGGACAACTCTATCTTGAACATTGTACAAGTCTTGGCTGTCATCACTCAGAAAAAAAAAAAAAAGTTTTTGGGGTAAAATAAGAGAACAAATGTTCCACCCAGTCATTCAGCATGGTTAGTAAATGAATCATATTTAGGGTGCCACTGAACTTGGGAGATGAACTGCTTCTTAAAATCCTTAGCATATTTTTAAGGGAGAATGATCGATTCAGAAATGCCAAGACATTTAGTGAGCAAATAGCCGGACTGACAAACAGCAACAAACTCCCCATTGCCAGGTGTACCACTTTCCTAAAAAAGGATTACATTTCAAGGTACCACTCTGCTTGAAATGTCTTGCTCTAAAATTATTCTGCATATTTATAGAAGAGACGATTATCTATTCAAGAATACCAAGCAATTTAGCAAGGGTCTGAGCGAGGAAAAAATGGGCAATACAATTCCCATCCCTAGTCGTTCTGTAAATCATGTGTTGTTTTCCTAATTTGAATTAATAACGTGAAAGAGAACCTGACAACTAGAACTCTGCTCCTAACTGCAATAAAAACCCACACAGAATGACTGCAAAAATCATAATATGCTAAGGAGGACAATAAATTATGCAATCAAAAACTGGAACCGTGGACTGCAGTCCAACACGGCAACCATAACAGATTTTAGAGCTCCTAAATTATTGAATGCTTTACCTTCTTCTGCCAGGGAAGCTGGGACTCTTACTGTTTAAATCATGATTTTTTGGGGGGTGAAATGCATTGTTCATACGTGTGTTTACCTTGCTGCTTCAGCCAAGCTCTTTCTTGGATGAATCCCATGAAGGGAGCGACCCCAGTGCCAGGTCCGATCATGATGACTGGGGTGCTGGCTTTGAAGGGCAGGCGGAACTGCGATTTCCTCACATACAAGGGCACCGTGGGCTTGTGGCCATTGTCTGTAGGCACTTTGTTTTTTAACCAGTTAGTTGCAACACCCTTGTTGGTTCGGCCAGTCTTGGTCTCGTACTCCACCACAACGGCACAGATGTGCACAGAGTTGGAGTGGACCTGTTCAGAAGTACAATGCATATTTTTATTGCGGAAAAATAAGTAGCATTTTACCTTATTTTTGATTGAGTGTTCTGACACATCTGTGAAATGCAATCACTGGTAAGAGCACCAGCAAGATATGTAAACCCAACTACCTTAGTTTTATTTTTTTTCAATTTGGAATTGCCAATCATTTTTTCTTATTTTGTCATCAACTTGGAAAGCCCAATTACGTTTATTTCAACCCGGCTCACCGCTGCCACCCCCACGCCGACTCAGGAGACACAAAATCAGACACACGCGTCCGCCGACACGCGGGCCATCAGCCGCCTGCTTTTTTTTCACTCTGCAGGCCCGCCATGCAGCCACTTCAGACCTAGCTCCGGGCAACTTCCAGGCAAGTCTTCAGGGGTCGCTGGTGCGCTGTGAGCCAAGGACACCTTGGCCGACCTAAACCCTCCCCACCCCGGGCGGTGCTCATCCAATTCTGCGCCGCCCCCCTGGGAACTCCCATCCACAGTCGGCAGTGGAACAGCCTGGACTCGAACCAGCGACCTCCAGGCTACAGGGCGTATCCTGCTCTCCACATGGATAGCCTTTACCGGATTGTTTGTTGTTTTTATTTTAAAACACAATTTCCTGTCTTGTATTAACACGCACTTTCAGTGCAAAATGCTATAGCATTACTGAAAAAATACAGCAAGAACTGTTTTTGGAATACTGTTTTGTAAATTGCCAAATACTGTATTACAGTGCTTTGTTTAATACTTTGCAGGTTTTATTTGTACAGTATACACACAGTACTGTACTGTGGTGTTTGAGACACACTACTGTACCTGACGTTGCTCATTCATAATGCCCTAACGTTAATAAACCAACTACAAGGTAGTACAGTGACTCACTCCGAGGTGATATTTTCACATATATGATGGACCCTGGAATCGGCTCTATCGGTGTGCCAGGCTCTGCTGTCTGTGTTCTCTTTGTGGGTGCTGTTCTTACCTTGGAGGAGGAGGCGATGGAGTAGTAGCGAGCCTGCAGGCGGGGCAGCAGCTCACACAGGTGGTCGATGGGGGGGCGGAGCGAGGGCATGTCCTGCAGGATAGCCAGGATGTTCCTTTTGGCCTCCAGCACCCAGGTTTGATAATGAGACTGGGAAAGAAACACAGTACCTGTAAAAATGCTGATGGGTGGTCTAAGAACAGAACCCACAGCTAGAATAAGCAGAGTTGAGGTGAATTCCTGCTTTTCATTACCAGTTTCCAATTTTAAAAATCAATACCCAATTCCAATTCCCATTCACTTCCAATCCAACACATCATTGATCACAATTACAAATCAGCAGTATTCTGTTAAAATGAGCTTCTCACAGTGGCAACACATTATTTAAATTGAAGTCACTGTTAGACAATTAAAATGAAAGCAGTTGAACAATCACAACAAATACTACCGTCTCTAAAATATCAATTGCTTTAAAGGAACTGGGAATTGATTTTAAAAAGAACTGGAACTGAAGTACAGGAATTGACCCAACCCTGATGAGTGTGTAAAACTGATGTGTGTTTTGTATTCAAAAGGTTGTTCTTGAATTGTAATTAAATGCACAGTAAGTCTCACAAACACAACAAGGCATTGTTTTTTTATGTACAGATTACAATCAGCACCGTAAACAAAATCACAACTGGTTCAGATTAGCCTCTTCTAGTTTTGAATTGGTGTTTTGGAGTTATGTGGACGACATGTAAACATACTGAAACTATTTACTGGGGGGGAGGGGGGGGTTCACAAAGTTACTTTGAAAAGAATTTGAAAACACAAGGTGCCTGACGCGCCATGCTGTCTGCCCAAAGTGGCTTACCTTCCCTTCAGTGGCGGAAGATGCCATCTTGCGTAGGGTCTCCTGGTCTTTGGGATCGGTGGCATACTGGGAGAGCTCATACAGGACGTTGGTGCGTGGAGGGTTGGTGATATCCAGGTAGTGTGTCAGGGCTGTGCGGTACGAGGTAGGGCAAGGGAATGGGTGCTTCTTGTTGGACTCCTCTGTATCAATCAATAAATCAATACATAAATAAGAGGTTCCGAGCCGGACTCACAAAACATGAATTATAAAGTTTTATTAAATTGTTTTGGTTTGTTGCTTATATTCTAAACTGAAATGGATAAAACTATGCCTCTATTAGAATCGGGAAGAGAGCTGTACAAATTCAAGGTCAGTTTAATGAAATAATGGCAACATGCAGAACCCCGACCTCCAGACGTGCAGAGTATGTTCCCAATTACATACCATCAAGGTTGTTCAAGGAGATTACAGTGTCAAGGTCCACATCAAGAATTTCTCCAATTTTATTCACTAGAGTCGTATCATTTATAGGGTAAACTGCAACATGATCTCCAGAATCGTATCTGCAGGGGGACACAGATTAGAACAGAATTTACAGAACCAAGTCTCTGGGTTTTGTAAAACAACAAATAATGTCTTAAAAGCAATAAGCACAAGCATCAAGTATATGGCACATTTTGTTTAAGGTTTTGCATATGGTCAGTCATGTGGGGCTGGCAGGAACACTCTACCTGATCTTGGATGCAGAGCTATATCCAGCTCAAGAACACTCTACCTGATCTTGGATGCAGAGCTATATCCAGCTCAAGAACACTCTACCTGATCTTGGATACAGAGCTATATCCAGCTCAAGAACACTCTACCTGATCTTGGATGCAGAGATATCCAGCTCAAGAACACTCTACCTGATCTTGGATGCAGAGATACCCAGCTCAAGAACACTCTACCTGATCTTGGATGCAGAGATATCCAGCTCAAGAACACTCTACCTGATCTTGGATGCAGAGCTATATCCAGCTCAAGAACACTCTACCTGATCTTGGATGCAGAGCTATCCAGCTCAAGAACACTCTACCTGATCTTGGATGCAGAGATATCCAGCTCAAGGTGCATCAGGTGTCGGCTGCCTCCCTTATTCAGCTTCCGGTTTGTAGTAACCGTGGCCAGGAAAGGGTTTTTGGCATCAAAAGGCCTACAAGGTTAGCACAGGATACATACTGTAGTTATACACAAAAACTGTATAGGAAAATACAGAATTCAGTACTGCAGAGGCACATATTCACACAAGAAATAATCACCACCCCTTCTTCTTAACTAACTTCTTAACTATCTTCTTGTAACTTCTCTTGAGACGCTTTTGTTAGGTACTGTTTGGCAAACCCAAGGGTTAAAAGTGTTATGAATCACAGTATCTCAAAAGAATAATAAAGACAGCTTCAGCACATTTGAACAGCATCCCATTAAAAGGTTTGCTGGAAAAGCAGGTCTGTTGGCAGATTCCCAATGGGATATTTGCTTCCAGGTGCTAGTAAGCTTATGTAATGCGCAATCAAGGGGAGGGTGGGGGGGGGGGGGTTTGCTGTGGGAACGCAATTACTTTACAGGCATTTTTAAACAAAATAATCCCAATTAGCTTGCTGAATCCCTTAATAATAAGTGACAGACTAGGGTAATGTGGAAGGTGGTGGAGGAGTGGAGGCAGCACACAGAAGCACCTCAGCTTAATTTACTTGATCCAATTTCTCTGAAGCAACTTTGACCGTGAAAACCTTCCAAGTCGATCCAATTTCTTTAAAAGCAACTTTGAACATGCTCCAAAAATGTCACGTTTAGAAAATACAAACTGATGCGTTCGAACAGTACTGTATGTCTAGCATATAAAAAGTCACACACACACGCACACACACATATATATATATATAAATATAATTATACACACACACTCACATTTTCTGTGTCTCGAAGCTCTTCAGACGTCCCATCTCTCCCGTGTAAACTTTGTTCATGTTTATATCTGTATGGACCACCAGCTCATACTGGCGAATGCTGAAATACAAAAGAAACCTCAAATAAACAAGCCTGCCTCGTCAATGCTTCTAAATCAGCTGCAAGACAACATTTCCCAAAGGTGCAGAATGGCATTTGGATCAATTATGAATTACAACACTTTTTACCCAGCTCTGGTTGTATTGTACTGTGTGAACCTGTGTTCATTTGTGAAAGAGAAATCAAGATTTTGAGAACACACACTGCTGGACACTGCTGTTGACTCAATGGCTGCTATCTTGGTGTAATATTCAGTATCCAAGGGAACAAACCTGGATTCGTCTCCAGTTGCCTCAACCCCGAAGTGCTCACACACTGCTGGCCAGAACTGCTCTCTCCAAGAGACAAAGTCCTCTTCAAGACTGAGGGGAGGGGCAAAAGAAAGGGTTTGAATGCAGGGGTACAGGCAAAAACAAAGGGTTTGAATGCAGGGGTACGGGCAAAAACAGAGGGTTTAAATGCAAGGGTACAGGCAAAAACAATTGATAACAATTGTAACTCTGTTATTTGAGTGTCTCACTCAAACATGCATTATGCATTAATATGAAAGCTCCATCTGAAAGACAAGGGACAACAGTAGGAGCTTGGCAGGCAGGTAATTTCTTATCCAAGCCTGCAAAAATTACTGATGTTTCCCTATATATACTACATATAGAAATACACTCTACCCACCAAGAAGTATCGGGACAACAGGTCCTGCGGGTTGTATCCTTCGCATTTTGCCACCCACACACCTAAATAACTGTAGACTAGACGGTAGGTTTATTTATTTAAAATGTCCAATTATCATTCCCCCCCCCCCCCCCCCCCCCCCCCCCCCCCCCCCCCCACCCACACTGCAACAATGCCAATCGCTTTTCCCCTCACCGCAGTAACTCCCCACATGGCTCAGGAGACCCAAAGATTCAGTGGGTGTCCTCCGATCCCATGACTGAGCCAGCTTCCTTTTATACCCAGGAACTCGAGAGCGGATGTCAGCGAGCTACTGGCCTCTGGAAGACAAAGGTCAGCCCTGCAGGTGTCTGCTCTGAGCTCACTGGGCTCCTGGCCAGCAGGGTTCGCTGTAGAGCAATGAGGAGAAACAGTCCCTGCCGGTTTTACCTCCTTAACCCATGGGAGCGCCCGAGCCAATTCCGCACAGCCATGACTCGAGCCTGCTCTGTATGACTCGCTCTGCGCACCACGTGGCTGCGCTTCTACCAGGTGAGCCGGTAGAACTTGGGGACCCCTAGTTGTCAATCTTAATAACAAATAGCCCTGCCTGCGCTGGATTCCTGAACCAGGCGGTTCGAACTAAAAAGCTGCTGCTGATGTAATTAGTAAAAGGTCGCAGTTCCTGTGAAGCAGCCGGTCACTCACTTGCCATCGTCGTCGCCCATTCCCAGGTCGAAGATCCTCTCTGCTCCGAGCTGCTGCAGTCTCTTGTCTACATATTTTCCCATTGCGTTGTAGTGTTCATAAGTCTTATTCCCAAGCCCGAAAACCTAAAGCATTTTATATTTAAAAATTATTAAATTGTTTACAAATATTTAACTCCTGACTTTTTTTTTTCCCTTAAGTGTTAACATGACACTCAAGTGAAGTTCACTGGAATGAAGAACAGCATAAATCAGCACTGTGTAGTACACGCGGGTTGAAAGGGAGAAGAGTAAAGTCAGAATGCCACTCACTGTGAAATTGACGCCGGACAGATCATCGTCGGCTTCCTGAAGCCAGTCATAGAAATCCTGGGCATTGTCAGTGGGGTCTCCTTCCCCATAAGTAGCCATGCAGAACATGGCTATAGAGTTGTTAGCTAAAAGGTCCGCAGTCCTGTGGAAGGACACACGTGTGAAGCGATGTAGATCGCCGTCACCATTGCACGTGCTCCCAACTTTCCCTCTTCTCATTTCAGGGAGAAGCGTAACAGTCAGCGCAGTGTAGTGCTTCTCATTTCAGGGGTTGACAAGGGAGAAAGTTAATCAGCACTGATTTAACTTTAATCTATTCAGTCGCGTCAGCACGTGTGTACTTTCCATCTTTTAGCTTCATTTCAGTGGATCGCACGTCAAATCACAGGTACTCAATTGAACTTTCGGAGAAGAGTAAAACGTCAGCGCCAGTGTAGTAGCGTCACTTGAAAGGGAACAGACCACTTGTAGTGCAACACGGGGTTGAAAGGGAGATGTAAAGTCAGCGCAGTGTAGTTGCACGGGAAGTATTCAGGGAGTTGAAAGAGACCCAGTAAGTTCAGGCTACCCGATAGGATTGTGAGTTAGACGGTTTGCGGGCTTGGAACCAGTCATCTCAATCAGGGGCTCTTGTCAGTGGGCTACCCATAAGTTCGGTCGACATGACCCAGGTTTTAGTGTTGTCAATCGTAATTAGAGACGGTTATGGAGCAGATCTTTGGGGGGAACAGCTAACACAAAAGTTCCAGCATTAACCTCAACTGCCAGGACACTTGGCTTTCTTATTTAATCGTTTATTTATTTATTTATTTTTGTTCGGTTGCTTGACTCCAATCTTCATTACCATGTCGTACTCCTCTGGGTCTGCTACCATGCCCCTCATTCCGTATCGCTGAGCATCTTTGGAAAGACGGTTTGCAAACTCTTCCGCTGTTCCAGTTTGAGATCCATAAAACACCACTATGTTTTTACCCTACAAAAGAAAAACAGGCAAGTACTGATCAACATTACAATTCCCTTTTTATAATACAAATGCATGCTGTGAAATTCGAGCAGTCACCAAACAGACTACATATTTGAGTCTGCTTTGTATCCAGTGTGGTCTTTGCTTGGTAAATGTTTTGTGAATATGGCCCTAGATCCTGCGACCAGTTAGATGTGTGATGAATTCATGGCAGTTTTCCTGTTCAAGTGTAGTGAGAGACAGACATGATCAGTGGATAAAAGGTCCAAGATTTGAATGAGGACCCTGTACACTCACCGTTTTCTTCATCTTCTCGATAAAACTTGTTTCTCTTGGTGTGACGGCTCTAAAAGAAAAAAAACAAAACTGCATTCAGAACTGCCAGACTATTGCACCAGGACCAGTCACTAAACCTGCCAAACACTGACACTGGGCTTTATCAGTAGCACTTCCCAAAAGACTCTATACTGCAGAGTGGGACACTGGGCAATTGATTTACATGGCAAGACCAGACCAACAAAAAAAACGATTACCTCCAAAGAATCTGAAAGGCTGCAAATGCTGAAATGCATTATTAATAGCAATAGCCAGCAGAATGTGTTGTATAACGTTTGGACTGGATAATCTGAGAATCAACACATTTTTGGCTTTAACATATGACATAACAAAAATATACACAAATCTCAACTTTTTACACAAAAACAGAGTAAAGGTTTTAGTTTTTACTTCCCATTTCCCCAGCTGACATTGCACATGTGATCAGCTGAGCCACTGACTATTGTTGATCAAACCGATGAAGACAATCGCTGAGACTTCTTAAAGTTGTACTCATATATGGGAGTGTTTATATGTATGATTGTTGGAAACAAATCGAAACTTTTTCAAAGTTAGTCACACCCAGGAGGCCGAACATTAACCAAGCCAACAGTAAGTTGCTGTTTACGATTTGTGTAGCAGTAGACGTTGAATTTTCCTTTGAGTTGAGTGAAGATATTCTCTCCCGACATGGATTCTGCAGAACCCCCAACCCCAGCCACCTTCACAATACGTCCATTAATGCAATTTGTTATGCACCACACACACAATTGTTTTATTTGTAATGTTTCATGGCAACGGCAGAGGAAAAATTTTGGGGGGGTGTATATATTAGTAATGCATCATCTCTGCTAAGCGCAGTTTGAAAGAGCAATAAAAAAGCAACAGGCAGTCATGATTCAACCTCCTGCATTATTTATCAAAGGGGTCCCTGCATACATGTTGCACACACTGGGGTTTGTTCATTTGGATGTTTCTTTTCATAGTTTTTACTGCACAAATGCACCCTTTCCAACCCCCACTCCCTTTATATGCTAGTTTTGCATCGCTTACTTTTTGAAGCATAGAGAGCTATATATTTAAAACCATCTACTGCAAGATGGATTTAGCTGCATTTTTGTTTTTAAAAAGATAGAAAGGCACTCTCAACAGCAGTGCCCACTCCAAGAATCTACGTGAATCCACACATCAAATGACCTTTCAGGGAGTAGCACATTTATTCCACTGATGGGAAAGGGCTCCTGCAGCATGCAGTCCAGACTCCATTAGAAGTGAACTCAATATGGTATTGCATGAACGGATATGGAGTATCCTGTTTACACAACAAGCAAATGGAAAGTATGAGCTTAGAGTATGAAATTAACCCCATGAAACATGAAGCACCTTTTTTGAACTAACTAGTTTTAGGAGACGTTTCACAGCAACCCCCTCTCCCACCCCCAGTAGTGAAGAGTTCAGGCAACATAATCTACATTTTGATTTGATTCAACAGCGTAGCCCCAGCATCAGTCACAAGAGTTATAAAAGCAGGTAAAGTAGAATTAGGGGAAGGAAATAACCTGGCTTTGACTTAAAACGAAGAAACATTGCTCTGAGACGGCTGTTAAAGACAACTTGAACTGCAGGGGCCAGCGGCTGGCTTGACAGGGAATGAGTCCGAACGCAAGACAAATTTGAAAAAGCAGAATAACTGCATTACATTGCAAGCTACATTGCATTATGATTTTTAAGATTGATTCGCTTTCAAACTGCGGGCACTGTATCACTGAAGTATTCAGGATATGGGTCGCCACACAGAAGACATGCTGCTTTTGGTTAAACCCTGCAATGGCCAATAATTGTTTGTACAGAGAGAAGTTACTGTATAAAATGAACTAGACCGTTTATTTTACGAAACAATGCTGCAACACCTGAGCATTTTACAGGGTTTATTTACACCTTGTACAGAAATAGCAGACTGGAATAAAATGTTCTCCAGCACAGTGGTGGTGTGGCGGGGTGGGGTACTGCACGAGCGAAGAAGGGAAGTTAAAGAAGCAATAAGAGTAACCCCAGGTGTCTGTACATCACAGTGAGATCCATCCACAGCTTGTAAATCACCTAATCAGTGCTGTGATTTTTTTTTACATTCACAGACGTGGAATAGCTTGGAGTTTCAAACATCCGTCCAAAGTAAAGTTTCAATAAATCCAGGCTGGTGATTCTACAGGCCAGAGCGGGCGCACGACTCCCTCAATGTCGCGCACCAACAGGAATGCACATGGCAAATTTCATCACCATCGGAGAAGGGGTTCTCAAAACATTGCTAAAAAGTCATGCACAAGATCAACTACAACAGGGACAGCAACAGCTACTCCAAAACAAATGACGTGTGGATGCATTTCTTGTGCATTAATGTGTTTATATGGCTGGACACAATAAAGAAATGAATTGGTAGCTTTCGAAAATAAAAGCCAGCAGGACATTTGTAACTCAAGTCTTTTAAATTTAAACCAAAATAAGGATGGGGTCTTTGTTCACAAACAAAGTTCAAACAGATTTTATGCCTCTGTCTTTATGATTCATTTTCATTGAAAAAAAATTACTTTGATTATAACAGATCAAGCCAGAACACACACACACACACCCCGAATCAGCCCCCTACCTCTTTATCCTTCCCTGGAACTGGTACCCCCCCCCCCCCAAAAAAAAAGTAACACTGACCTGTTTGGCACTGGCAGTTCCTCCTTTGGTACAGAGTACACACATCCCATTTTAAATGGTGAAAACCTGAACAGATTTCCCCTGTGTCAGGTAGGAGCCACTTGATTGAAAAAACAAAACTGAACAACCTAGAACCTTATCATCCAGGCCTGTATAGTCTTCATGGTTGAAACAGAAATGAAGCTCTGCTGGCACAAACCAGTCCAAAAAATAAAAAAGGGTCGACAAAAATAAAGAAATAAAAGCAATAGATGTTGTTCTGCTAGAGTGGCAGCACGGCACACATTCTCTACCTCTGCTCTGTCAGGCAGGCTGGAAATGCATCAACACAATTCAGGAGCTGCAACATCTGGCAGCAGTGGTGGGAAAGAATTGAGAGCCTATAATGACATTTCCCATAAAACCTTGCAGTGCACTCGCTCACACACTCTCTCTCTCTCTCTCCCCCTCTCATTTTCCTTTCCATCTGCAGGGAATCAGGAAAATCCCTCCCCCACACTCCAGTTCCCCTGGCAACAGTTTATATCATAACCACTTTTTTTTTTTTTTTAAGGGAATCTGAATGAAGCTTATTTAGTGTAGAACAGAGGAGGGTATCACTATGGTAACCCAATCTATCATAAAAGGATTCTATTTGTGACAAGGATCCGTTCTATTCAACATCTCGCTGAAACAAATTAGAGATGGCTTCAGAGAGCAAATGAAAGGGCCGGCCCTGGCACACCGAGCTGCTCTTCAATACTGCGAGGGCTCAGCGTCTCTGCTCTGCTCTGCTCTTTCTTTTTCAAGGCAAGTGGATTCACTTTCCACTCTCAAGTTTAGTAATAAGATAAAATAATTGGAAAGCTGTGCACTATATTGTAATTCAAGAACAACTCATTTTTTAAAATTTTAAAAACTCAGTGCGAATGTGCCTAAGGCAAACTGGATACAATCCATTTCACGGAAGCCGTCCTTACGCAACCACAAATGATGCTACACAATGATCCTTTCCTGTATGCCAAGTGCTGCCCCCTTCCTGAACTTTTTAACAACTTTAAATTGAACGCCATTTCCCTTTCTTTCACTGAGATTGACTGGAATTTAGGTATGGACACAAATGAATAAGGGCAGTCTTCAGGCAACACTGATCTGTCTCCAATCCAGGAAGGTGAACACGATTAGAGTGGTTTCAATTCCTGTGCCACGAGACAGCCTGCTGGCTCAGCAGCAATACAAGAATAGTTTACAATGCTGGCAGGACTTTCCTTTGAGCAGACTTCATGCACAGCAGCCAACACTGATGGGATACAGTAAGTATCCCCAGATGCATGAGAACACATGCTGTATGCTGGTCCTAATGGGCTATTATATTATGTATAAGGCAATAGAAAATCTTGAGGGACTCAAGTTGCCACATTATGTTTGTCAATGTGTAGAGAAACCGAAAAGGCCACATGAAGTCAACACATATTAGACACAGACAGTGGGAAAACAAATGTGAGCAGTAATGACACAGAGAATCTCACTGCATCCCACCATGCAGGCCAGTTTCCTTTTCTTTTCCAATATTAAAAAGACCCACATGTTACGGAACTGTAGTAACAGGTCTACCCCACCAACTCAGCAGAATAAGATTTATTTTCTTGTACAGATCTATGCTGCTAATGTGTTAGTTATTTATTGACCCTCTTGCACTAAGTAAAACAGACCTCAGTAAACGTTTCTTTTAACAGGGAGGGGTGTAGACTACAGTGAATTTACCAGTAGCACAATGCAGCTCAAACTTAAACAAAGAGCCTGGTGTCTGGCCCACAGCTACACCCAGACAGCCATACAGAGGCTTATTCCTGGTCCTGAAAAACAAAAAAAACAGGCCCTCTCAACTACCCCAGCCCATAACAAGGCAAGCAGACAGAGCTGGCATTTTACAACAAAATACCTGGAGGCCAAATTATCGGGTTACAAGGAAAACAAACCAAAACGTGTCGATTCAGAGAGGTTGCTTTTACAGGATTGCTGGGCCATGTCTTTCTACATCTTAAACGGCAAACTTCCACTGCCGTCACACACACACACACACACTAACTCTTTCTATCTCCTCCTCCAGAATTCACTAAACTAGTTGTCCCTGCCCATAACCAGCGAAGTGAAACAGTGTTCCCAACTATTCCCCCAGATACAACCTCTTCACTTTTCTTTGTTCCTTGGGATCCCCAAGGGAGCAACAGCGGTTTTAAAAAATGTAACTTTAGGTTAACTTTTAGAATAATACACAATCCAGTCATAGTTTGTGGTCTACTTAAAACTGCCCTTAGACAAAAACAATTCATTTTTTGGTTATATTTTGGCAAGTACAAAAGCAGTGAGGAAATCTGTAGAACCAGAGGCTATTGTAGAAACCATCAGACCTGTACTATACCTTTAAAAATCACAATGAATCCAACAAAAAGTATAATATCTTTATAAAAAAAAAAAGAATACCGGTCTATTAAAATAATTTGCAACATGCCAATTTTATTTTGAACAAAAATAATTTAAAGTAAGTTAGGCTTTATTTTGCTTTCAGGTCCTTTTTTGCATGCAGAGTGAAGCAGTCACAGTGTGCTTTTTGAAATTCAGATCATTCCATATGAATGGGTTAAGCTGTTTGTTTCTGTTTAGCAATGTACAACTGACACAATATGTTGCACTGAATGTTTTAGTGGGGCAAAGATCACCAAGCTTTTTCCAACACAATGAGGCCTCTGGCTCACGTTGATCTGCAGTTGAAAAGTT
>NW_024472212.1:0-8350 GCF_017654505.1 Polyodon spathula | reverse complement strand
ACGATCGACGCTCTCGACTCTGATAAATCCAGGATGAAACACAAGCCCACGCCGTCTGTGTTCAGTGTCAGCAGGTCAAAGAAAGACAGCAGGTTGCAGAGAGCCACATAAGTAACAACAGCATTTCATAAATAACAACAGCCCTGTTCACAAAGCTTCTGTGTGTGCTTTTAAGGAAGTCTAGTTATCAGACCTGGGGCCAAGTCCCATTGTACTTGTGCAATTCGTAATTAATTGCAATTACAATGTTATTGTAATTGGAGTTGAACCTTGGCACACCTGCACAATTGTAATTATACCATGTAATTGATTGATTGCAGTTCAATTCTGCATTTATTTGTCATGCCATCATTATTCTTGTATTTACCCCCATTTGTTTGAAATAATAAGTTCTATAGTACTGCAGCGATCTAAGTTAACGCAGACAGGAGCCTCACACAGGGCGAGGCAATCCACACACAGGCGGAGGGCGGGCGCGAACCCGGGACCTCTCGCACTAAAGCATAGGCTTATGTCTTCATATGTGATTACGTCACCTACCAGCCCTGCTGCTGCCTTCCCCCGTGCATGCTACAGTATGTTTGCGTATTTGTACCTGTGATTATTGCTGGTTATTTAGAATAGAGTAAACAGGTTAATGTGTGGAGTTGGTTATGTCACTTGTTAGTGTAATTGTAATTAGAATTGTAATTACTGCAGCATAATTGTAACTGTAATTGTAACTGAACAATATAGCATTGGAATTGCAATTTCAGCAATTCTGCTGTAAATCGTATTAGATTGAATGGTTTGTCATACAAGCTCTATTCAAAAAAAGCTTCAGGAGCTTCAAATGTGGCTGCAGAAGAATGCAGATCAACTATACCATCACGGGACACATACAGTCAGTGTAATCTGACAGATCGCCGGGTAGGCAGGCAGGACGTAATGATTGAAGGATACAGATCTCGCCCACCACAATCCCACTGACATTACAGAGAAACGCCGTCCCGGGCACTACAAATGCAATGAGCAGGAGAACCCAGGGCGCCAGGACTGTGGGGACGCTGACCCCGAACAGCAAGGCACGCCTCATCCTGGACCGGGTACTGCTCATGCCAATCATGGCAAACACCACGGAGGTAAACCCGCTGATGACTCCACTGCCTTCCACACCGTACACGATGTAGTCCAGGAGCAAGCAGAGCAATCCCGACGCAACAGAGAACACAACAAAGAGGTAGCAGTACTTGACTGTGCCCACGCTCTTCTCCAACTCACTGCCAAAGTACCAGAGGATAGCGATGTTACACACGAGCGAGGGCAGGTCTGCGTGGAGGAATGTGTAGGTCAACAGCTTGTACACTGTGAAGAAGCCAACAGAAAGAGGCGCTGTACACCTTGCACGTTTCATAGCTACCTTTTAACACAGGGCATCTCAAACTCGCTCCTGGGGACCCCCGGTGTCTGCTGGTTTCATTCCAATCGAGCTCTCAATTACTTAACTAGACCTTTAATTGAACTGATAATTTGCTTAATTAGACCTTTTTTTTATTGTTTTCAGGTCTTAACGGTTGCATATTTCAAGTAAGCTATACCATTTGATAAGTAACTTGAACTGCAACTGTTTAAGAGCTGAAAACAAGTAAAAAGGTCTAATTAAGCAAATTATCAGTTCAATTAAGGGTCTAGTTAAGTAATTGAGAGCTGGGTTGGAATGAAAACCAGCAGACACAGGGGGTCCCCGGGAGCGAGTTTGAGATCCCCTGATTTAACCCATTTGAGGACAGGCTACTTTGTAATTGTTTGTAGCATTTTTAGCTGGCCTCTACTTCTACGTTTTCTCTTCAAGTATATTGTTATGATAGCTTACTCCAAGTCTCAATATAAAATAATCAAAACTTTATCCTCACTACCCAGTGATGAAGCTCCATTGTCTATGTGTTGAGCTTCCTAGCCAGCGTGTAATGTCTGATTAGGGGCACGTCTATCTTGACTGTGCTCAAACTAGGGCGAAACAATTCGGAAAAACGAAAGATTTCACTTTGTTTTTTTTCTGTGAAGAAATTTTGATTTAGAATGTATTCAATGACATAACCCTAACCCTAAAGAAAAACAGATACGTCCAGCTAGCCAAAGCAAAAGCTAAGTCTGGGTTACACAGCATCAGTAAAATTACAAATACAATAACCTTACCACGCAAATCCGCTACAGCCGTGTGCTCCAATCCAAAAACACGTGGATCAACATTAAAGCAGGCGGCGGTGAGGAATAAAGCGATCGATATCACAGTTATTACAGCAGTAGCACTTGCTATCTCAAAGACAGGTAGAAAACTTTTCACCTTCCGAAAAACATCACGTTTTAGATCGCGTTTGTCCACCGCCATTGTAATCGTTTTAAAAACATCGGATAAATGTTATCGACATTGATTTAATTAGCTACATTTGGCCGACATGGTTTCGTATTTAACCTCAAACACAGGGCACACTAAACTACGACAGTGTACTATTAAATATTTACTCAATTTGTTTCCTTTCTTCAATTTTCACTTCCCGCTTCCGTGTTGTGAACCCGCCTGCAGCGCCGCCATCACTCAAGTTGCCATGGAAACCTAACCGTGGCCTGGATTAACTACAGTAATGTCTAATTACAGTCACTTGAAACCAGATCAATAATAACACCTCTGACCATAATAAACTAAGACAGTCATTGCATTTCAAAGTGTATAAATATGAACTTGGGTGTAGTTATTTTGAATATCTCTATTACCATTCAAATAAAACGAATTATTTTACTAGCACTAGCAAAGCGAATAGATAAATAAATCTTATCCAAAAAAATTGTAAAGTTAAACAAGACAAAACCGGTCCATGCACGGATTTTCATATACTGTGTGTTTTATGATTGGTTCTGTAATATTTTACCCAAGCGCGCATTTCTGCAGCATCACGTGTCTTGATGAAAAAGCGGGGCACACGGAATGTACCACATACACAAAAAAATGTGCATGTTTATAAAAAAAACAAAATAGGTTAATATACACAGAAAAATAATAAATAAATATGGTACATAGTGTGCTAAGGCTCCGTGATATCCAGGTTCAAACGCATTGTTTTTAAATGTATGTAAACAGTCGCAGGAATGCCCTCCCCTGTGAGGCAGGAGGAGGCAGTTCCCAGAAGCAGGTCGAAGTTGATAAGCGCTGCATTGTGCTCTGCGGCGCTAGCTGGGTTTTTAAATTGTGCAGAAGGCGAAAAAAAAAAAAAAGCAAGTGCTGTTTTTTTTAAATTGAAAAAATGTCTTCGGGTAAGCCTTTATGTTCGAATATTAATAAGCAAATTCTGTGAAGAATTTTAAACTGCTGTGTGTTGTGTTTATGTGTGGGGTTTGTGCTCCAGCTTCTCCCGCTTGGTTACTTCGGCCGGGTGAAAGTTAGATTTTTTTAATTCGTATTGTAATTATAAACGTTACATGTGATATGTGCGTATTTCATTGTATTGTTTGCGTGTTAAGCACGGTCGTTGCTGGCTGTATTTTGCAGTCGGTGTGACGCAGATTACAATTCATTTTCAGTACACTAGTCCGCCATTTTTTAACGCATGCTCGGCGCTTGGGCCTACACGATTCTCTTCCTGCTTAAAAACAACACGCAGGTTTCTGTCGTGGATTGAAATCTTATTTAAAATGCCCTCTGCCTAGTTGGTGTAAACAACGGAGAAATGCCCTTCGAAGCGATTGCCGGTACCGGTTAATTATCGGCGGCCACATTTCTGATGGATCTGAATCTCTTTAGCTGCTTGTAGTTGTACTGATACTTTCAAATATGTGTGTGGTTTTTTTTTAGGTTCTGGTTACGGTCAGCCTGGAGCTCCGCAGCAGAGGTATGTATAGTTTTCTTGTGTAAACACCTGCTGAAATAATGTTGGGTGAGAATGTAGCTTTCCCTAAGATTGATTTATTTAATAAAACTTTCGTATCAAATTAGTTGTGTTAGCTTTTTCCCCCACGCATACGAAAACAAAGGTTGCATCCTCGCAACCAGATTTTGTTCATTTGGGTGTGGACAGACTAAGACGAATAACCAAACCGAATGCGCATTGACTATAATGGGGAAAGAAGGAATGTCAGCTGATAACAGGATTGACAGCCTATATCTCATCTGAAACGGGAATCTTAAAATCCCGCATATTGATTATTAAAAAATAATGTACAAAATGAAAGTGGAATGGCATGGAGTGACAGCTGCTTTCTGTGGAAGGTCAGGCCAGGAATACCAAAAAAACACTACAGCCATAGCAGAAATAGGAATGACAGCCTATATCTCGAAATCCTTAACAGAAGTATTAATCCCGAATGTTGTTTCATAAAGATAAACGAATGATTTTGAGATGCAGGCTGTCAGTCCTGTTGTCAGTTGGCATTTCTTCTTTACCCATTGTGGTCAAAGGGGATTTCCTTTTTGTCATTCGTTGTAGTCTGTGCCCTTGGATGAGTATTATGCGCTAAAATCCGGTATTCGTGTTGTTTTATTGAGTATTATACCAGAATATAGGAATGTTAGGTACTCCAGACACGTAGTTATAATCTTATTTAGGACTGTTTCAGACCACTTTGAGGACAGTGCTCCCAGTGTATTCGTATAGCAACTATTGGCTGGCCTGTAAGATGTTTTTCAGTTCATTTAACAATTGTATTTAAATGCTTCATTCATTGGATCCAAGGGAAGCTTGATACATTCAATTAAACCTCATGCAGAAGCATGCAAAGAGATGTGCAACGTGCTCCTGCTAAGGCAGTAAAAGGTTGCTGTTTGGGTAAGGTAACTAGTTATACTGAACTAATTGGCTTTTTTTTTTTTTTCCTTTCAGCTATGCAGCTTATGGTGCACCAGCAAGCCAAGGCTACCAGCAGAGTACACAGGTGAGTTATTGCGGATGAAGTAAGGTGAAGTGGGTGGTTTATGATAGCAATGTGTTACACAGTACCGGGGTTACGCACTGATTTTAATTTTGGTTTTGTATTGCAGGGCTATGGCCAAGCTGCTGATGCATCAGCTTCGTATGGACAAAGCTACGGGGGTTATGGCGGACACTATGCACAGGCACAGCCAGGTACGGCCTGAATTTATGAACTTTTTATCTATTCAATTAGTTTTAACATTTGCTTTATTTCTAAAGATTGTGCTTTAAAGCTGTGAACAGTACTTGATTACCTATTTTTCCCCCCTTAAATGTTAGCTGAAAGTTATGGTCAGACAGCACAGAGTTGTACATCAAGCTATGGAAGTCAGGCTGGTTATGGACAACAACCGCAAGCTTATGGAGGCTACGGACAGCAGAGCACAGAGGCACCTGCAGGGTAAGATGGACTGGAGGTAAAAGCTAAACATGCTTTGGTGCCAGAAGTGGAACAGAAAACAATGCTCAAACCACTTGGGATCCTTGAATCGCTGTATTTATAAAAGACACTTTCATATAGACATGGTATAATGAAACGGATGTAGAAAAATCTGTCTCAAGTGTTCAGTTTGTAGTGAAAGTGATCCGTTACTAAGGATGGCGGTTTCTGTGTTTTGTAATCATGCAATTTCAGTATCTGTAGACATGTAGTGCCTTTTTAATGAGGAGGTTTGTGCAAAAGAAAGCAAAAATGTTACTGGTTTAAACGTGACAGTTTTAAAGCTTTGTTAATGTATCTAACACCCAGCATGGTGGGAGGCCACATTCTTGCCAGTTAAATTCTTCACCATTTGTGGGTGCAGTTGATTGAATTCTCCCAGCATGGATTCAAAGTGGTACCACATGCAGTCGATTTTCAGAAACCTGCAACTATGCTTTATTGGTCCCTGCTGTTAATATGCAATAAGCTTTCAATTGTTTATATCCCCAATTCAGAAATTAACCAAACTGACCACTAATTGTTCATTACTTACCTTTTCATTATCAGTAATTCTGGCATTGATGTGGGTCTGCTGTTGTGCTGTATTTGCCTAGGCATCCAGTATTAGCTTTCTGAACTACCCTAGTTTCATTATTGTGATAAAACGGACAGGAGTTTGAGCACGAAGGGGCAAACAGACAGGTGCGGGGCGATACGCTGGGTATTTTTATAACGAGATAGCTGGATGCCAACTACGGGATACACTGATGCGATACAGTATGCTGTGGGATGCCACAAGCTGTGTGATTGAAATTTAAAGAGTATAACACCTGTAGCAAATCCATATAATCTGCAACATGGTTTCAAGAACAACCTGTTTCTTGAAGGATATTAGTTCAGCGTGGCGTGATGAGGATGGAGGGACGGTTTGAGAAGAAATGCCTTTACTGGCAGTTGGTTTGGAGGGTATATGAGGAAAAGAATTATGGGTTCTGGGCAAGTGCAATAATGCAGTTTAAACAATATTTAACTCTCAAAGGAGCAATTTGATTAACTGTAGGACCTTGTGAAGAAGGACATAATAATAATGAAGACGGCATTTAAGGTAATGTTTAACAGGTAGATTATATACTATAAAAGTCTCCAGGCTTTCATAGGGATTGTACATTTTCTCTCCACCTTTTCATCTAATATGTTTGTATAGGGTGATTGTGTTTTTAAATTACAATTTGTTTGTATACACATCCTCAGTGCTTTGCTGTGATTGGTGAATGCACATTCAATACGAGCGGGCACAGATCGCTCGGCATTTGATTCGGGCGACACAGCAGGACTAGCTGCTTGTCCAACACCATGCAAAAGCAATGGATGCAATTATTGGTGTCTAAATACCAAGCGGTGCCACACGAACCCACGCCACGCATGTCTGTTTCACCCCTTACAAGAATAAGTCTTCTGTTAATTGGTTACTTGTTGGGAGTTGTCCGGCCAGTTATGAGAGGAGGAATAATAACCAGTTTGGATCAGAAGAGGGTCCGATTGCACCTATGCTTTTCCCCCCCAACTTCTGTAGCTGCTCCTGGTGGGAAACGGAGGCCTTTCATTGGATTTTTATTATCTATGGTTTTCCATCTGCCCTATCTATCTAATGTTTGCTTTGGTTTGTTGTGTATTTTGATATGATGGGGGAGGGTTAATAAATTTAAGTAGCTCCTTGATTCAGCTGTATAACTTCTGTAAAGACACAAGTACTTCTTTCCAGTTCTTTACCAGGTCACCTTACCAAAAACAGTTGGTATATGAAAGGATGTTCAGTACAGTTACAATTTCATTGAGTGTGTGTAATACAAGTGTCTGGCTAAGCAATGGCTGACTCCCACAAGAGCAGTTTTGCACATGGCAGGAAGTTTGGTTTCTGAGGATTACCAAACAGTTTCTCAAGAAGTTCATAGATAGAGACGGAGATGTGATACCTTTTATTGGACTAACTAAACATCAATCTCTTTCCTACTTTCACCTGAAGGAGACCTTTTGAGGTTTTGAAAGCTTGTGGTTTGTTCATTTAGTTCGGTAAAAGGTATTGCTCTCCTTTGTCTGTCATCCCTGGACAAATACGGCTACATTTAACTTATCAAAGAATAAATCCTGAAATGCATCATTCCTCCAGGATTTTTCTCCTTTTGATTGTTCTGTCTTAACCTACAGCCTAGCTCGTTCACTTGTGCTCAGTAAATTTTCGGAAAGCAAATTCTAATTTTAGGCATCCGTTCCCTGGTTAGCATGAAGACTAAAATCTGTGCAATGGCTTCTAATACAAAGTCTTACTTTTGTAATTTTTTTTGTTTTTTGTTTCTTTTAAAGGCACGGAGCGAAGTCCCAGTCTGCTTATGGTCAGCAGTCAGACTATAGTCAACCGCCTAACCAGGACAGCTATGGCCGGCGTGCGCCCTCAGGTAATTACATTGGTGTGACCAAACCAGCACAACACTTATGGCTGCTTGCACAGGCCCGGATTACACTAGCCTTTGACTACCTTACCTAAGTTAACGTTAGGCAGTCCACGACTAGTCCTAATTGGGGTCTGGGAATCCAGACAGAAGTATAGAACCATTTGTCTTTTCCGTGCAGGTGGTTCAAGCAGCTGACTGGTGTGTTGCGTTACTGATTAGCTTTTTTTTTTACAAGATGCCTGTTTAAAATGGCCCCCTTAAGCTGGTAGATGTGTGGGTGCAAGTAACTTGTCATGCAAAGTACACTTTGCTGTTCTGCCTCTTAAGACTTTAATACCCCAAATCTTTGGTCACTGTGGCAGCTAGAGCTGGTTTGATGCCATTTTTGCCTGGGGGGTGGGGTGGGGGTACTCATAAGCAAGTTTGTCAGTTTGCCGCCGCACTAGTCTGTTTGCCTTGTGCTTTAATCGCAGAATGAACATTGTAAAGCCGGCATTGTCTTTCCTAGGTGAAGAGAACAGTCGAGGGAGTATGAGTAG
>NW_024472211.1:0-3609 GCF_017654505.1 Polyodon spathula | reverse complement strand
GTATGGGGGAGATGAAGGGAGCTCTGGCAGGTCGGAAGGTTACAGAGGTAGAGTGCGAGGTGGATTTGACCGGGACAGCAGAAGCCCACCTTCTGGTATGGGGTAAGTTGTAAAACATTTCACCATTACAGGTACTTGATACATATTTTCAGTTTATACACTACAAAAAGTAAATGCTGCCAATCATCACAGTGCATGGCAACATTAATCAAGTCTCATATTTCCATCGGCTGCTGGAATTAAACCATTATTTAATACGTCATCCAGTGCATTTGGGACATAGTGTCACATGTTAAGGATGGGAGATTTTTCAATTAACCGCAGCACTGCTGGCTTACAGTTTCACTAATGTGTAGGGAAGGGAGTTTCTGAGATTATGGGGAAATTTGTTATAGCAGGGCCCTTAATTGGCAAAAAAGGGCAAAGCCAAAATGGCCTTTTATTATTTATGTATATTTATTTTGTCAACCAGCAACCTACAGCGATGGCTAAGTTTTGCATCACCTAGAATTTAAGATTGCTATTTATTGAACTATATGAACATACTTTTAAATCGTTTATTTAATCATGTAATGAAAGAAACTACAATGGTGTCGCAAGTCTACCAGAAGCCATTAGTAGTAGACTATTTCAAGTTAGATTTTGAAATGTGAAATTTCATGAAGTACTATAGAACACTACAAAGCAGTGTGCAATTCAACATGTTAACACAACATTATTCAACAGGTTTCATTAGACTATGAAGCAGTATTAATTCATTCTGTAGGGTGATGCCAAACTTTGTCCAGAGCTGTAGATTGGAGCCTGCGAGGACACTGCTCCCTGCACTGAAGCCAGGCATTGGCTTTTATCATTAATCAATGGGACTGTTTTTGTTCAGTTTTACTAAGTTACTCTACCCAGTTTAAGTTAAACTATACAATTCGAGTTGCTGTGTTACATGTTTGGATAAAGCGCCAACTTTATGAAGCTAAAATCTGCAAATAACCAGCAAATACTGTCCAGATTACCCAGTGTTCTTTCAATACAAACCCTTCCTCACCTCAGTTAAATATTTAAGATGCGTTTTACTGTAGGAATTTCGTAAAAGACTGTTGTGTCGTCATGCTGCCTCACGGTAAATAAGCAACCGTATCAATGTCAAAGGAATGACACTTAAAGGATTCATCTATTTGTTTAGTGGCAACTTTAAAAACCTGTGGTTTCGTTGTGGTAAAAATAAGGGAATAACAGCAATTGAAGCATATTCAAGTTAATTACAGTAAAGTTTTTTTTTTTTTTTTTAAAACCTGAAAGAACCAAGTATCATCAGTCTTGACGGACCTGAAATGAATTTTTTTTTTTTTGCAGATTAAGCTTTTTACTTTTTTTTCTCTCTGTACTCTTCTGATGTGGTGTTATTACACTCAGTAGAAATCCATGTGCCTGAAAGGTCGTGCTCCATTTTTTTATTTTCCCCCGCTGATCCGACAGCCACACATCAGTCATGTTTGGATGTAATGCAGGCATTTCCAGATGCTGTAGCTGAAAGGGCACTCTGGTCAGAATGTCTGTGAGTAAACATATATTTTGAGGGGCACTCCCGGCAATTGCTGCATGGCTGCCATTCGTTTGGAGCCCTGATGTAGGATTCCCATGCATGACAGTCCGTTGAATTGTCTTTTATAACCTTGCTCTATACTGTCATCTGCTATTTAAAAATTGCATTCTAGCTAAATTTGATTGCTGAAGCAGTTTAAAATGTTTAGTTGGCAGTGAGACAGTAGTTGGAAGCAGTGTACTTCAAGTAGCCTTTTTTTAACAATGTAGCAAAACGGAGGCTCTGCACACTTCAGCATCAGGCATCAGTAAATGAACTGCTGGAGAAGATTGGGAGAAAACTATTGTGTTGACCCCTCACAAACAAGATGTGACATCTTAAAAGGCATATCCTGGTCAGCAGAAATCTTTCAAAAGTACAGTCTTGTTAAATCCTGCTTATCTGCTTGTTAAGTCCTGCTATGTGGGGACTTTTCTTTTTTGGTCAGATATAGCAAACCAGGCCAGGAAATGTGGCTGTGGCTGGCAGGGCCCATGAGGCCAGCAGTGGAAACACCCTTTTTTAGGGCTCCCACTCCTAGTATCTCATTACCCAGCTGAGGACTTCACTTTCCTAACGTGTCTACTGAAAGCACCCAGTCAGCTTACTTTCATGTTTGTTTGGTTTTTTTTTCCTAGAAACAAGTGCACAGCCTTCAGTGAAAATTGCTCCTGTATGTCAAGTTTCAGTGACTGCAGGCCGTGTGTAGACACAGGAAGGGAGCGCATATAGTGACATTGAGCATGTTTAATTAATTGAAAGGATCCCTGCATAATCAAATACATTCCATTGATATTGTGCTTTTAAGTGGACAGCCCAGGAATGCAAGACTAAAAGGAGTAATCTCAGCAGTTGAGAGAAAAACTGGGATTTGTAGGCCTGTGTCTCCAACATCTGACATTTTAAAAGACTGAAGTCCTGAAAATGGTTAGACATTTATTTCCAAATTGCATTCTAAACTTCAGTCGATGACATGCATCCACATTATATACGCAGGGTGATTTTATAAAGTAGGTAGACAGCTTCAGCAACTTTTAATATATTGTACATATGAATGTACCTCTTGCAGGTGCACTAAGGGCAGTGAAATGCCACGGGTCTGAACACGTCCACACGTGGTCGGGATGGTATTTAAACAGAGCTGTTAAATCTGCGGACAGTCGGCGTATCTTTTTTTTAATGCAAACAAGAATGCTGCGGGATACTAAGACTGGGGCCGCCATGTGCAGTATTATCCTTCCCATACTGCTTTATGGTATGCTGGAAGCTGTACATTCATATGATTTGTGGCTATGCCAAGTTTCCTACCTATTTTATTAATCTCCGTTATACCTGCTTACAAGTCAACCATAAAATACACTTGTAGTAGTCAGGGTAGCTAATACAACCCTGATTTTTAATATCAATCAGTAGGCATTGATATTGTTCTGGTGGCTGACTCATGAATGATGTTGCAAATGACAATGCTAATACACCTATCCTAGCCCTGGCCGGGGTACAGAGGCATTCAATGGGAACTTTGTGTGTTTCATTACCACAAGGGGAGTGATGAGTGGATTGTGAGCAGAGCTAAGGCAGAGTTGTATGCAGGTATACATGTCTTCATTTGTTTGATTTTTTCCATAAACATTTGATTCCCAACTTCCTGGTTTTTGATTTTAACCAAACTGTTTGCATTGCAAACTAATCCACGTGACACTGATGAGAAGATGGAAGATGGATTTGTAAGTAAATGTTGCTTCATTTTTCAAAACCGCAAAAGACATTAACAACTTTGGAAAAGGTTTCGATCAATCAGATCCGTTTTTATTTTAAATCCTTAATTGTCCTTTTTATCCAGATTTCACTACTGGTTATTAGAAGGTAAACCTGCTACGCACATGTGCTGTTGAACCACCTGACATCATTAAATATGAACTTGGAAATTAAGTCATTAGTTTAACGGTGTGAAATACCTGGTTCTTGTCGATTGGTTTCAATCAGAAACAAACCCCCCTAGTTAATGCTGAGAGAAACAACTAAAGAACAGA
>NW_024472210.1:0-25000 GCF_017654505.1 Polyodon spathula | reverse complement strand
ACAGTGCGTTTAACTTGGTTTTTCTTTTAAAATAATCACACGATTTCATGTCATTTGCCCTCATTCTGTATGAAGGAATAGCATTGACCTAAAGTGTTCTACTTTGCCCAAGGCACCACAGGGATGAGCAGCAGGCTTTGAACATGTCATTGTTCCAGTAGTAATGGATGATTTGCTATCTTAACATCTCCATGTTCAAGCAGGAACTGAGCCATCCTTTGGTTCTTGGGTCAGTTTGCTTGGTGTCATCCCTGAGGATGCATGTCTGATCTTTGCAGCTGGTTCAGCAAGTAAACTAATTACCCAGGAAAATACAGTGATCTAAGACACTCTAGCATTAAGGGGAAATGAATCAATACAATATCTTTACAAAATGTGACATGCAGCTCCGTTCCCCACTTGTTTTAAATGATGTGGATCAAATGCTGTCCTGTTTGTTTGTGGAGTTCAATGTCTTCTGTGTTAACTTGGTCTACATTTTATGCTACAGGTTTCAGAGTGAATGAAATTAAACTTCTCCATCTCAGCTGTTGAAGCGCAGCACTTTTAAATATACACATATCTAGTTAGCAGAAAGTCAGTTGTTACAGATAATCATTATTTTACATGTTAGCAGTAAGGCAACAATTGCCAGACGAAACTGGCAGATTTTCCACTAAAGAAATTGTGGTTGGAGATGTCTTGGCTTTGGGCTTTAAGTATTAGCATTGCATAATGCTTTTGCACAGTAGTCCAGTTTCCTTCTCTTCTGCAAAAATAAAGATGTGTTTTATGATGCAGAGAAGTCTGCAACTTGAACACACAGCAAACGCCTGCAAAGATTTAAATAAATACATGAGTCTGCCCTTTACAAATGGTTCAGAAATAACCAACGACCAAACGTTTGCTACTTGGACCTGAATAAAAGTTTTTCCTTGATAAAGAGGTGTTTTTAGTTTTCAAGAACGTACAAGAAGTACATATTCAGAGTAGAAGTACAGAGCCCTGAGCTCAAAAATGTGACCTAAAGGAAGGCATCATTTCTTCAATTTTTCCTCTGCAGAGGGGGTGACCGTGGTGGCTTCAAAAATTTCGGTGGTAAGTGTCGAGCATCACAACTGTTTCAGTGGAAATTCTGTATAACCCAAAAGCTCTAAAGCCACCATATTCTTGAGTTGCGTCCCAAAGGAAGGCACTTCATCTGTAACTAGCTGGGCTTTGTTTTTTTTTTTGTTTGTTTTAATGCTCTTGGGTGTTTTTTTTTTTTTTTTTAAACTGGAAAAGTAAGGGAAAAAACATTGTATTGCTATTTGCATGAAGAATACAACAGTATTTTAAGACATGTATTCAGAAGGATGGGTGGAAAAATATACCTGTGTCCTCGAAGGTGGAGAGAAAAATATGGGGACCAAACAAATCTTTGCCGTCCTGAACTAGTCTTCACAGCTACAACACCAGCATTGAAAGGTTTGGCTTTGCCACAGCTATGTGAAAACATTCACACAGTGGTGCACAAACGACTTCTTTTTAATATATTTTCTTTAACTATTTAAGAGGTAGCCAGTTTGGGGGAGTATAACTTGAGAGGATATGGGGTGGAATTCTGTGCATTTGTGAACATGTAAATGGGAGTATACATGCCAATTGGTGTTTTTTCAATTTGCTCTTCTGCAGGCTCAAGAGATCTTGCACATCGGTCTGATTCAGGTGAGGTCAGAGTCCTTTTTACAGAGATGGATGGTGTTGAAACTGAAATATTTTTACTTTATACGGTGCGCTCAACTTAATGTGGACATTTTGCTTTTTGTGGACACATGCATAAAGACAGTCTTCTTGCACCTTTTATATTCATTAGTGGACAGATGCGCTGCATTGTGGACAATTTTCACATGAACTGGCAAATAACTATTTTTTGTATGTCCCTTTTTGTTACATGATTGTCAAACATAATTAGTTCCTTAACTATATAAATGTGTGATTTTTTGTAATACAGCTGTACCAGTTCATAATTGTATAATAGTTATAACAGTTATAGCTTATGATGAGAGCAAGTTACTTGTATGCATTCTCCACTATTTCTAATTGGAGAATCAATTGGCTTCAAGTTGCTGGTTTAGTTGACCTTAAGACATGTGGTCTTTAAAACTATACTATAAAATTTACTTGGTGAATGAACTGTCCTATATTTGTTCTTTGGGACTAACGTGGCTTTTTACTTGTTGTATATCTGTAGGTGGTGAGCAGGACAACTCTGACAACAACACCATCTTTGTCCAGGGACTGGGGGACAACGTAAACCCTGAAGAGGTGGCCCAATATTTCAAACAGATCGGCATCATTAAGGTTTGTGAAACATCCCTATCCAGCAAAGAGTACCTTGTAGGGTGATCCCTGCCTGGCACTGTCATGGCTTGGAGGCAGTGTGTGTTGTAATGTTCTATACCGTAATTTACGATATATCCACACACCGGTGCAAAACGCACCCCAATGCATTCCACACACTTTCATTCGTGTAATGACTTTGTTGTTTTATGTGCATGTGGATTACGCACACTTGTCACCTTGGTAGCGGTTCATAACACTAGATTCCTCTCCATACTTCACATAGCAGGAAACAGACTACAAACTCTGCCTTAGCGCAAGAAAAAGAGGATTGTGTTCAAGTCTACAACATACTATGGGGTACTTTTGATTTTGTTCAAAGTTGTACTTTTGAAAACTGCAGTAATCCTCT
This sequence comes from Polyodon spathula, assembly GCF_017654505.1. Classification (NCBI taxonomy): domain Eukaryota; kingdom Metazoa; phylum Chordata; class Actinopteri; order Acipenseriformes; family Polyodontidae; genus Polyodon; species Polyodon spathula. Next base: position 22,287 of record NW_024472210.1, on the reverse strand, counting down.
GATATGGAAATTTCTTAATCATATAAGTGCAAATGTAAGGGGGTGCATTGAAATCAGGGGTGTAGACAGCCTTGAGTCTTGGAGACTTCTATCACCAGTTGTTTTATTACCAGCTAAAAGTAGATTAATTAACCACGTGGTTGGACCAGTGTCTTCCATTAGACTGAGAGCTAATGTCTCCCATCGCTGATTTCAATGAATGGCAAATAACAATGCTTTTCATCTTATTTTTCACAACATAGATCAACAAAAAAACAGGCCTGCCTATGATCAACTTGTATACTGACAAAGCAACCGGGAGGCTTAAGGGAGAAGCCACTGTGTCTTTTGATGATCCACCATCTGCAAAAGCAGCTATTGATTGGTTTGATGGTAAGTTTGCTTCCCAACATTAAGTTGCTTTCATATGGAAACAATCTATTATGCCTCCTAAATAGATGTGCTAGTCTTAAGTGGAACAGTGAACATATTTTCTTAACGCCTCAAATGAATCCCCTTTTCTGATTTGTAGTTGGTTTAGTTGCGAATGTGTTGCTGCTGTTAATGGTGTGCTGCAATTCGTTCTGTTCTCGTAGGAAAGGAGTTCAATGGCAAGCCAATCAAGGTTTCCTTTGCCACAAGGAGGCCTGAATTTATGCAGCGAGGAGGTGGAAGAGGTGGAGGGCGTGGAGGTATGAAGTTTTACATCAATGAATAGAACATGAACGAACGGTACCTGCTCAGAATCAGGGCTCGGCCCATTTGAGGTTTGGTGGCCGCCCCTCTGAGTTTCTTTATCAATATATTACATTAAAAAAAAAAAAACTAATTAGATCCACCGCAGTTGCGCAGCCAGCCTGTGTTGTTGCTGGAGTGATTTTCTCTTGCCGCACGCAGTCTGTCAATGGTTAGGCAACAGCTCCAAGGCACGCAGCCACGGTCACGTGGAAGTATGTAATCAATGCTTACGCGGTGACTGTATGCCAAGTGCTGAGCCAGCGGCAAAATGTTTTGTTTTGTTTCCTCTTGATGGGAGCAAAATTTTCAATTTTAATAACCACATGTAATGTTAAATGGGAATAGATTAAACCTGCATGTGTGTTTTATGGCTGCTTTTGATGCGTATCCACGTACCTTCAAAATTACTATTTGCCCACTTTTTTTTTTTTTTTTTGAGAAACAGAAGTAATGGGCAGCTCGTAAATGAAACCCATTTAAATAGTTTTGTTTTTGCTGTTACACAGATAAGCACTGTTTAAATTCTGTGGTTTTACATTGTGAATTCTGTGTGGTTTAAGATTGTTGACCGAAAAGACGATAGCAGCGGTATAGCAGTAGTGCCTTTATTCAAAGGTTTCTATTTTTTTTAATACAGTATAATTGTACTCTCTGCTTTGCCCAGTGTGTTTTCTGTAAGTATGTTGGTATTGCGCAGGTATTACAGCCTGACAATTGAGTTAAAAATAGTTCAGTTTTGTTGGTGGCGTCCCACAAGCAGTTTTGTGGGTCGCCACAGCGGCCCCGGTTACATTAAGGTTGCTGACCCCTGCTCAGAATGAAGGACGGGATCAGAGCTGAACTGGAAACTGTTGGTGAAATTAAATGCTGAACACTAGAAATGCTGCTTTTGAATTGCTTCCCCTCAGTGAATGCAAACAAGAATGACTGATTTATTCAGGTTTGCAGTACAGCCATGTTGTGTGTTACACGCATTCCTTGTTGCAGAAGCAATATAAAGTACATGTTGCTGAGATTCTCCATTTAGAAAACTGTGCTTTTTCAGGATCCAGAGGTTTTGGCCGTGGGGGTTTTGGTGCCAGCCCTGGTGGAGAGCCGAAGAACGGAGACTGGCTGTGTCCAAACTCGTAAGTGTATCATTTTCTTTCTACTTGTTTTTTGTACATGAGCCTTGAATAGTAATTGCTCCAATTTAGAACAGCCATTGAGTTTCATTTCTTGTCTCCTGGCTTTCTAATTTATCAAAATCCCTGGATGTGGAGTTGAAATATGAAATGCATCTGAAGTAGAGAACTAAGCTTTGTTTTATTTATTTTGAAGAAGCTTCTGCTGCTGGTATGTTCTTGGGAAAACTATGCATTAAGATTCTTTTCCACACAAGGTTGATTATAGGTTATGGTACTGATGCCGTTAGCTGCAGAGCGTGGGGATGTGTAATGTCACCTTGCTCAATGTGTGTTTTTTTTTTTTTTGCAGCTCTTGTGGTAATATGAACTTTGCAAGAAGAACAGAGTGCAACCAGTGCAGTACATCTAAACCAGGGGATGCCTATGGGGGTATGCATGTCTAATTTAAATCAATGTTATATATGTTACACACACTAGTAAGAACAAGATGTCATGTTTTAAATGTACTGTATGAATAAGAGTATTGGAGACTGGAACAACATCCTATATTTTTTTTTTTTTTTCACAGACCTGTGATTTAAGTAGTCCAAGATTAGTGTAATTGGTTGCACTTTGGAACTAGACATATTATTGCCTGGTCTGTGAAATCATCCTTCAGGTCGAGTAGTTATCCTTGTGTGGTCCATGTGTTGAAGCTCTGTGCTTGCTCTGCAGATCGTGGTGGTGGTAGAGGAGGTTATGGAGGAGACAGGGGCGGGTTCAGAGGGCGCGGTGGATTCCGTGGCGGGCGCGGGGGCGATCGTGGAGGCTTTGGAGGGAAGATGGGAGGAAGGTAAGTGCTGACGTTGCTTTCTGTGTTTTCTCTGATTTTTATTAAGTCATGCTACTGACTATTACCAGTTAACTTGAGTAGATTTTCACAAAACCTGAAACCTGCTAGAAAATCCTACAGATCCAAGGTCAGAACACTATTAAAGCAGTTCACTTGCAAGCTTTTAAGCATGTCCAGTAAACAAACAGTGAGTGCCGACATCTGTTGGCTAAATCTGGGTTGCAGATCAGCCTTTTATTTATTTTAGTTCAGTTTAATCTCGTAAACACTTCAGTTTAGAATGCTAGTTTTACTTTTCATTGTGGGCGCTGATCCGTTTACACTGACCCCAGGCACTGCTTAGTTTACTGCAGTTGCTATACACAATTTACAAATATTGGAAGAATTGGGAAGCTTTAAGATAAAAACAAGCGTATTTCTACTTGTTACATCAGTCGATCAATAAAACCCTTTTTACCCAAATGAGTCAATTGAAAACAAATTCTCGTTTACAGTGAAGAGCTGGCAATAAAATACGATAAGGAGTTAAACAATAAAAAGCAATACATCAAAACATAGCTCAGCAGCAGCTTGGCAGGCACAGGTGTCAGTCAGCAATGAGTCGACCCGACGGCTAAAAGCAAACTCGGATATAAATCTTTCTAGTTTGAACTGTTTTTGAAACTCCTTCCGGTCCTTGCAAACTGAAATGAGGGATTTAAAGCTGTTGCTACCAGTTTAATTCAATGACTGGATCTTCAGCTGTATAATGTTGTACAATGAATAAAAACCTTATACCAGCTCGGCTTTATAGATTGAAGTTTCTTGCCCTTCCTTTGCAGGGATGATTACAGAGAGCGCCGAGACCGGCCGTACTGAGGATTCCCGGGAAGCCAGCACTCATTCTGTGATTCCAGGAGACAGGGGGTTTGGGGCAGCGTTTGTTTTGTGCATTTCCATTGAAGTGTCTTTTCATTGACAGAATGGCACGTGTGATGCTTCATAGTCTTACCTGCTCAGTAGTGCAGAGAACATGGATGTGCAGCTGCTGTGAAAGAACGTTTCTACAGTGGAGGAATGTAATAAAAAGTTAGCGTTAAGGGTTAAATTGGATTTCTTTTCTTGTTGGGTTTTTTTTCTTCTTTTTTTAATTGCAAACGTACAGGTTAAGATGTGCAACATGAGCCGGACTTGTATTCTACTTGTATTGCCAAATTGCAGAATGTTTTGTATAACTGAATAAAGCAGGCGTTTTACTTCAGATGTGTGTGTGTGGGGAAGGTTTTTTTTTTTTTTTCCCCTTCATTGACAAAGGAGCATTCAAAGCAGCCACTGTTCATGTCTTAAGAAAAATATCAGTATGAAGCCAGATCTCTTCAATGTCATAACAGCCTACTGCTGCAAGTAATAACTAAACTGACTGAGGGAGACAAGTCTAAACTATACAACAATACAGGAAACCCCAACCAAGCGTGGAATTCAAACTGGCTAATGTTCACCCATCCACACATTCTGTTTCTGCAGAGCAGGGTTTTCATAGAGAGGCATAACAAGACAGACCATTGTGCAGATAGGTACAGGTCTGATATCAGCCAGCCGGATACTGTACATACCCCAATAAACAGGACGCATGTATTGTTCTGGTACAAAAAGAAAACCTCTTATTTCCGGGGATGTGCATGTGAAGATCACTTCCTCCACATTAGTTATTGTATCAGATGAAACTAGTTCACATTGATACAGTCTGGAACAAACAAAACCGTTCCACTTTTTGTTAATGTTAACCACATCAATAATTGTCCCGATCTGTAAAGGGTGCCTCCTGTGCAAACAGTTTGCCGTTGTACGTTTTGCGGGTTAAAGAAAGGAATAAATTCCACCGAGCCTCGGGTTTGTAAAATCCAGTAGAGTACAATAGCTAATTGTCGTTAATTACAGAGCTGCTGCTTGTGCCTCGTAACATCGAATCCTTGGCGCTGCAATCCAGCGGGTCGGTCCTTGAGACTCTACATTGCAACTGTAGGCGGAGCGACAGCGAGTGCGGGGAGGGAGCGCCCAAAGCAGCCCCGAGCACCAGCGCTCAGTATCCGCAGTTACAACTCGGAGGCTGAGCAGTGGGAGAGTCCCGGGATCGCAAAGAGATCATAAAACGAGTCAAGGGGTGTTTACTCTGGTTGAGATGCAATTGGAATAAACGTAACACATCAGTGTAGATTATTAGAACGCGATTTAATATATCGATTTGGTGCAACCGAACCATTCGGTTTTGGAAATGTCCTGAAGAAGATGCAGCTGCCGGTTGCGCTCAGATGTTTTCATTGGATTTGTTTTTTGTTTCTCCTTATCTTCGTTTCATTCACTTCACTTTCCCCGGTTCTCAAGAAGGTCGAGGACTGGGAATTAGAGACTGCAGAGGTATGGCAATTTTTCTGAGTTCTACATTGCACCTAATTTCTGATGTAACTGAACTTTGTTGTCACACAGTAAATAGGTTAATTCAGTATGTAATATGTAAAGTTTTTGTAAGAATCACATTTAACCAGGCGCTCAATTTAACAAGGAAACACCCTGGAGGAATTATATCAAGGCTTGCTCAACCATTAGGAACACAAATACAATTTGGAAACACTAAGCGAAAAAATGCATTTATAGCATGACCTAACCAATAATTAGTGAAACAGATTACTTAATTTGTTTTGGTGTTATTGAAGGCTGCTGTCATATCACGTACAGGTGGTACGGGGGGCTCACCTGGAGACAAGGTGCGGATCCCGTCTCCTCCTGGAAACACAAAGTGGGCTGAACTAAACCCGTACTGTCCGCAGCAATCCGTTTACAATATCAATCTATTGCACTGAGAACAGCTGTGTAGTATTAAAGATATTAACAGAAATCACGCAGGTCAACGCCTTGCAGTACAAAGGTAACCTCAACAAAAAATATCTATGGAGCCTGCCGGGCAATGCCGAGATAAGATCGCTTGTCAGGAGGGAGGAGCGGGGTGGAGGGTTACTTAATCAATTGAGTAAGTGGTTGCACTTCACAAGCAGACTGGCATCAAAGACATTTGCAGTTTTTACAACCGGCTCGGCTTTAGGAAAGGGGCTTAGCAGACCGCGAGTCCTCGACCTCGCTGTTAGCGTGTTGACTTGCGATTGCAAACATGCAGACGCGGGTCCCGACTCCCTCAGGACTCGTTTTAATGATTGTTTTCGACCTTTTTGAACAGCTGTTGGTTTCTAGCCGCTATACGTTGGGATATCGGCAAAAGTCTACTACTGTACTAGACTAAATACCATTGTCAATACTGCAGCCAACTACTGTAAAGTAAAACAAAACCCAAAAACAGATGTCATGTGTAATTTGCTTATATCAGTATATGTTTATATAATGCTCTAACAAGCATGCTTTCAATTTTGCTAAAGTCATATTTAATTGAGTAGTTGAACTCTTTTTAATTTGGGTTTACAATAAAGGTTAGTCCAAAGTGAGAAATGTGCCAACAGCGCCCTCTAGCGAGTGAATCGGTATGTACACCAGTGCTTCCCCAGACTGTTATACGGAATTGCGGATTCCACCCCAGTCCATGGAATCACAAAGCCTGGACACGGGTTCGTTTAGGTCTGGCTACTTTCCTGGTAATAACAGTGACAGCTTGACAACAGACGCCAGAAGGAAGCCCTAAACTCTGGATAAAACCCCATCAGTGATACAGTACCAGGCGTAGCTTTGCGCGGTTTAATAACCTCCTCCCCCCGAACTGAAGATGGGATCGTCGCATTTGCCAGCATTGCAATCTGACCAGGCGCTCATCTTGGGAGAGGTGTATTTAACTAGACAAGTCTGGAGCTGTGCTGCAATAGGACATTCTTGCAATACATGTTCATGAGTCAGCTGCCGTGCAATCCCAAACTGCTGTTCATTTGATAGGAGCACACCGTGTATGGGGAATGTATAGCATGTTTACACAGGGGTTGCAAAGTAGGAGAAAAAAAAACATTTCAAACTGTTCAGGCTTATGAATAATGAGGCTCATGTATGTCTGTGTTTTATTTGATCAGAGAGAGAGAGAGAGTACTGTACTGTTCCAGCTGTACTGGAATCCAGGCCTCCTTGCTGGCTGTCTTGTAGAAAGGCTGCTGGCGTGATGAGGCAGGTCTCTGGCAATGAGCTGACAAGTAGTGTCCCGCTTCGCCTCCGAGCAAACCAGACCCCTAATCCCGAGCTTGCAGCAGCATAGCTTTCCCTTTGTCGCTGCAGTTCCGTGAATGTGTCTCCTGTCCTTCTTCGTGGGTTCTGATAGCTTTCCCCTTTGTCACTGCAGTTCCGTGAATGTGTCTCCTGTCCTCCTTCGTGGGTTCTGATAGCTTTCCCCTTTGTCACTGCAGTTCCGTGAATGTGTCTCCTGTCCTCCTTCGTGGGTTCTGATAGCTTTCCCCGTTGTCACTGCAGTTCCTTGAATGTGTCTCCTGTCCTCCTTCGTGGGTTCTGATAGCTTTCCCATTTGTCGCTGCAGTTCCGTGAATGTGTCTCCTGTCCTTCTTCATGGGTTCTGATAGCTTTCCCCTTTGTCACTGGAGTTCCGTGAATGTGTCTCCTGTCCTCCTTCGTGGGTTCTGATAGCTTTCCCCTTTGTCACTGCAGTTCCGTGAATGTGTCTCCTGTCCTCCTTCGTGGGTTCTGATAGCTTTCCCCTTTGTCACTGCAGTTCCGTGAATGTGTCTCCTGTCCTTCTTCATGGGTTCTGATTAACCTGAAGGCTGCCACCTGCTAGTTTAAGTTTTTTATTTAAAAAATGAAAAATAATTAAAACATATTATCGAATAGCCATGGCCTGCTAACTACAGCGGGCATTGTCACAAGACATTTCCTTTTTTTTTTAAATTGTATGAGTGTCTTAATCTGGATCATATTTCCAAGAGCATTTAAATTAAAAAAACACACAAATACATTGAAACTTCATAATGCTGTGTTTTATTTGTGTGTACAGGATATTTATAAGCAGTACATGCACTGTCAGAATTTAAATAGTCAACAAATACAAGACCCCTAATTAGTATCTTCACTATGGTGACCAAGCCCGAATACCAAACAAGTGAAGTCCGAGGAATTTCAGAATTATTGAACTGAAACAGGCGTATTGATATTTCTTCAGTGGAAACATGAGCCCCACAATCCATGTCTTTGTTCCTCTTATCAGAGTGGTATTTATTAAAGAGGTGTGCTCGAGATTAGCTGTCATACCCTCTGCAGTCAGTGCCAACGGATTGCAAAAATACAATATTCTTTTGTTTACAGGCCAGGTAAAGAGTGATGGTCACAGAGCTCTGCTTTGAATCTGTTGGGAGTATTGTGCTGCAGCTGGTTCTCGTAAATCCGGGACCTCACAGGAATGATACATGGCTCTGACTAACTTACTGGGACCAAGGCTGGGTCTGTTTGGTCCCAAGAGGCCTGCCAGATATTTGACAGGATGCTTTATAAAGTGACATTTCCCACCCAACCATCTTACCAGCACCAACGTCGTCATGGAACTACCAGCCCTTTGACATATTCTCACAAAACAATTGTTACAGACTACATATATATATATATATATATATATATATATATATATATATATATATATATATATATATATATATATATATATATAGTGCCTCTAGATTTCGAACCACAGCAGTAACAGCTAACTGAAATGCGTTTTAACCAGAGAGTTCCTATTCTGTCCAGTACCTTATTAGTTCGCTGTTTGTTTTTCACATTTCATTTTCAATTTGGTGGTGCCCATATATCCTTCCGTCACAGTTATAAGTTGACTTTCTTCCTCGCTATGCTGCACATCTGGGGGGGGGGGGGCTACATGGGCTCAGGAACTGGGGTGTTTTGTACTGTACTGTATTCAGAATCTTATGTTTACACGAGTTAGTGAAATGTTTTTGAGAGCTGTGGAGGACAAACCCAGTACTGCGGGTGCTTGAGCTCACCGGGCGCCTGACCAGTAGGGGTCGCTATAGTGTGGTGAGGGGAAGCAGTTTTGGTGGGGTAAAATGTAGCCAAAGAAAATAAATAATCAAAGGTCGCCTTTGTTGTGGCATCTTGTTTAATTTTATAAAAGATGTATCAGTGTGCTCTTGAAACACTTTGAGAAACTGGAGTTTACACTCACTTCTCTTTCAGGGTTTTCTGGAGAAATATGGCTACCTGGGATACACAGGTAACCATGGACACGGGCCAGCTGAGGTGGGCAAGGCACTCAGGTACATGTCTTACTGCTTGAGAACAGCACTGAGAGGCAGCTCAGAACACACAGTGCTCACACCCTGTGCTGTAGAGACCCAGTCAATCATCCTGCTACTAACAGTTAATCAAATACTTTCAATAACAATGCATACTGTGTCCATTAACAGTAGCACATTTAGTGCAGTAAAGTTTTGATTATAATATTTGCTATTTATAAAAGTTTCCCAGAGTTAAACATTGCAAGTGTAATGCAAAAGGAAAGCATTAAGGCCAGAGAGGTGTGGTAAAGCATATTAAAAACATGGCAAACCAGGGTAAACTATGGAACATGGATAGTGTAACCATTGGAAAAGCCTTTTATATGGGGGACCTCCTTCTGGATCACTTGTCCTATAATGCACAAGGTTTTTGCACCAGGGGTGCTGTTTGCGACTCTTCCCTACAGATCAGTTTCAACTGCTCCATACTTTTCACCTCTTCTCTCGACCCATCTTGAATGAAGTCCTAACGGGAGATAGTCTGGGCTATGGAGCAAGAATGTCACTGTTTCCAGCGCAGGGTTAAAACACATTGCACTCAATTACTAGAGGGTGCTAATACACATTTTTCAGTATAGTCACCCAAGCTGTTGCTGTGCAGGTGAGCACTGCAGAGCCCCAGACCCCCATGCAGTGATGTGATCTGCTTTCTATTATTCTCAGAGCAGTCTCTCTAACTGTATCCTATTAGACACGCTCATTCTGTTCACACAGCCAGCAAGCTGTGTCCAAGCAGGGCTCCAGCAGACTCACGATTACAGACGCCTTCCCTTATATGGGAAGTGAAAGGCACAGAGATTTGAATAATGGTACACAGTAATGAGCCCTGTCAGCATGTGGAGGGTTTCTATATATGGGGGTTCTGCAGCCCTGTACAGCTTCTAGAATCATTTGTTCTTAAGAAGCCTGTTGCCTCATAAGGCAAGGTTGAAAATATTGCCTCTAGGTGTCTCTTGTGTTCATTATACAAATTATAGCCCTCTGCTGCAAGTATATCAGGAGCATGCCTATTGCAATGCAAACAAACTGGACTGTCAATGAGGTGTGCTCTCTGTTGTTTTGGACAGGTAATGCACTTGTATTGCAGCTGATGTTAGGCCTTATCATTGCTTGTACCTAGGAAATGTTAAGACTTTTAAGACTCAGAAGTTAAAAGAGCCGCTGTGGCCTCTATAGAGTTCTCAAGCACGTCTCTAAATCAAGCTCTGAGTGCAACCATTAGCCTGTCCCCCTGCAACACTTTCCCCTCAGTGGATGTGAGAAATACATCAGTAAGAAATACAGACTGGGCATAGTGTTGCAGGGGGGACAGGTTCATGGTTACACTCTGGTGTGCCAGGTGTACTTAGAGAGAAGGCTGGATTCTGAGGGCTGTATTGAGGACAGAGGGGTGCTTTACATTTCTGAGCTTTCAAAAGCCCCCAGCATGTGACAACTGAAACAGGAAATCATATGCAAAGCAAATTTAAACAAGAAGACATTAGTTAAGATAAGAAGGGTATTTCAGTCTGCTCTTAATGGAGCCACGTGGGCATCACTGTACATCTGCATGATAGTGCTGATGGGTCAATGCTGACCTCTCTCTCTGTGTCTCCAGGGAGTTCCAGTGGCTCTCTCGGCTGCCGGTCAGTGGGTTAGTGGACGATGCCACGCTGCAGCTCATGTCTCAGCCTAGGTGCGGAGTGACCGATGGAGAGAGCCACGCAGCCTGGGAGGAACGAGTCAGCGCCATCTTCTCTGGAAACGGAGGAAAGAGGAGATCAAAGAGATACAGCCAGCAAGGTGAGCACAGACCCCTAAACACGGACACACTGTCCATCCAGGACCAGTAGGAAATACTTCTTCACACAGAGAGGGGGGGAGAGGAGGGGACGGCTCCCAAGCCACGATGTTGCTGCTGCTTTTTTGAGGTTTGCCTCATTCTGAGTGGTTCTGCGTTCTGTTCCAACATTGAGTTCTGCCTTTACCTGGCTTTGAGTTTGTCTGGAAAGTCCTAAGATCCAGGACTGAAAGTCTTTCTCCTCGAAATTCACACAGAGAGTAAGTGGGGCTGCAGTTGAAAAGTCACATTGGCACTCTCCAGACAAGCTCAAAGCAAGTTCAAATCAGGTAAAGACAGAAGGAATACAATAACTCAATATTGGAGGATCAAACCCCAAAGCCTCTCAGACTGCAAACACCACACTGTAGGGGGGATGGAAGGAAGCAGTTGACATGACATTTCAAGCAAAACTTAGCACTAGAGCCATGAATACACAAGGTAACAAACCATGCACTATACTACAGTGTCTAAATTTAAATAATAATAACAAATAAAATAACAAGCCAAAAAAACTTGTGTGGTTTTTTTATTTATTTTTATGAATAATGCACAGAAATGGCCTCGGCTGCAAATTAGAGCAACCAGCCTTGTGGAACTTAGACCTGCACCATGTAGAAATGCACAAGCAAAGAATGCCTTTTGCAGGAAACAAGCAGTTCTCTAGATACATATAGAGCAGGCTTTAATACAATTAGATACTCATGAAACTATGCCAGCTGCTGTCTGGAGGGAGCAGGGAAACTCTCCCAGCAGTTCTACTTGGAAATTCAATACACCTTCCTTTAAGCTGCTGATCACGCAGCACAGCTGTATGAGTTCCACTGTGATTGCCTCATGCTGTAGGAGTGCAGCAGTCATCTCCTGTGCAGGACACCCCTCCTCCTGCTTGTCAGGTCCTGTCCAGTCTGCCCATGTAGCTTGTTGTGAACTGCGAACAGGAATTCATGAAAGGAGGAGCAAGCAGCCTGTGGGCTCCAGTACATGGAGGCTGGCCAGGTGGATCTTCAGTGAGGAATGAGGAGACATCTGAGGCTCTCAGCACACACTGGCGGACATTCGAGACAGGTGAAACCCTGCTCAGCTGGCTAGGGTTTGCTTTATAAATGGACACAAACATTAACTCCTCTGTCTTATAATGTGATCAGGATGTAAGCAGTTTCTGAAACTGACAACACAGTTACTACAGATTGTTGATTTCCTGTCTGTTTTTTTATTCAATAGGCCACTCTGCTCACCTCCCAGCCCCTCATCTATATCCACTAAGCCACACTGCCTAGCTCCCAGTCCCTCTGCTCTAACCACTAAGCCACACTGCCTAGCTCCCAGTCCCTCTGCTCTAACCACTAAGCCACACTGCCTAGCTCCCAGTCCCTCAGCTGTAAGTTTTTACTCAGCAGGGTTTTTAATTCTCTTCCAGGCAACATCTGAAGCCCAAACAAACCCTTTCATGTCAGGCTGTTATAATAACACAGCTTGAAGTAGGAATGATCACACCCGTGAACACTGCCTGTGCGTTGTTATAAAAGCACAGACGAGTTGTTAAAGGAAATCTAATTATACGTGCCAGAAATCAGATGTGTGTTGCACATGTTTATTGAAAGCTCAGCATCGTCACTGAGGCAGGGTGTGATGGGAAAGCTTATTTGCAGCACCCCTCCCGTTGGTCTTTTTAACCCTGTATACAATAGCAGATGTCACATTTAGTCTACATTGTATTAGGTTGACAATGTATTGAGAATTAAAGTGTATCCTCTGCCCTGTGAAAGTGAGTCCGTGCGATGCCACACGTGGAACGCCTGCCTGCAGATAGTGACTCCATTAGAAATGGCACTATTCTATTCAAATCTTTGCTAAAGCATTTTACAAACATAACATCCATTTGTTAATATAATCTAAGAGAAACCCCTGCTGTGATAACGTACAGATCTACTCATGCAATGGGTTCTGTCTTTTATACACTGAAGGATCGTATTTCTTCTTGTTCTGGGACTGATGCTTTATTCACTCCAGATGGCTTCCATTGACTGTCTTTCTCTCCCAGACAAAGCAGGCAATGACAATGAAGTGTGTAGAATAGGAGAGGAATTCAAAGAAGTGCCATTCCACCACAGCTCCTCCGGTATTGTGTGATTCTTCTCTTGTCCTGAAAAGCCTGCAGTGCAGGGCGGAGGGGAGGTGGGTTCGGAGCGCAGAGAGGTCTCATTGTAATGCTGTGAGTAGCAGGGCAGGGTCCATATTACACACAGATTACTGAGCACTGGAATTCCTTTTTAGGAGTTAGGAGTTTAGGAGGCTATTCCCATCATGTGCTTACACTGCAGAATTACACTCAGTACACGAGACACAACATTTGTCGACTTGACATAGTTACTTGTAATTTCTCTTGTTTTGAAGATACAAATTTTAACCAGCCTTTATGAGGAATCTAGAGCACCGTGACTACCTTTACAGGACCAGCCTCTATGATGAATCTAGAGCACCGTGACTACCTTTACAGGACAGCCTTTATGAGGAATCTAGAGCACCGTGACTACCTTTACAGGACCAGCCTTTATGAGGAATCTAGAGCACCGTGACTACCTTTACAGGACCAGCCTCTATGAGGAATCTAGAGCACCGTGACTACCTTTACAGGACAGCCTCTATGAGGAATCTAGAGCACCGTGACTACCTTTACAGGACCAGCCTTTATGAGGAATCTAGAGCACCGTGACTATCTTTATAGGACCAGCTTATATGAGGAATCTAGAGCACCGTGACTACCTTTACAGGACAGCCTTTATGAGGAATCTAGAGCACCGTGACTACCTTTACAGGACCAGCCTTTATGAGGAATCTAGAGCACCATGACTATCTTTATAGGACCAGCTTATATGAGGAATCTAGAGCACCGTGACTACCTTTACAGGACAGCCTCTATGAGGAATCTAGAGCACCGTGACTACCTTTACAGGACCAGCCTTTATGAGGAATCTAGAGCACCGTGACTACCTTTACAGGACCAGCCTCTATGTGGAATCTAGGGAACTGCCACAGCTGTCTTAGTAGTTTCAGCACCAAACACATGCAAAATAATATTCTACTATCCATAGATCTACTAGGAAAAATATTATATTAGTTTAATTTGGAGAGCCAAGTTTTCCACAGTTGAGTTTTGTTAAACTTAGATCACATCTTTACAGGGCTGACACTTTTTTCATATAACTTGGTCCTTTTTATAGATATCATATCATATCTGAGGGGATGTAATACTTAAAAAAAAAGTTAACTGAAGTTTCATCAATATTCTTCTAAACATATATAATCAAGTACAGCGAGCATATATAAAACAGTGCTGTTGGATTGTAATGCGTAGACATATTTTTGAACAGGCTGTAATTTGAGTGCAATTGATGTCATTATTTTTGTACTTTTAACAAACTAATGGCAGACCAAAATAGTTTTCATAATATTGTCTGTGGCATGAACCTTGTATTGCAGTATGGGAGGTAAGAGTGCCTTCCTGAAGCCATTAACATTCCTGATATATCGGATAAACTTGCCCATTCCTCTCCAGTGAACACTATAGGAATGAGGATCTTATTACAAGATTAGCGCTAGAAGCAGCACACTGTGCCTGCTCTCACTGCATCATGAGCTGAGCATGAGATTAATGACTGAGAAGTCATGCAATTGTATTTGGTTTGGCTTTCAAGGCACTCTGCTGGTCACTTGTACTCTCCGCGGCGCTAGCATGATTAAACACCGGTGTGCTGTGTTTTCTCTCTGATAACTGTGTAGCACTGTTTGAAAGAACTTGAAAAGAACAACGCCCTTGAATAAATACAGAGTCTGCCATTAGGCGTTTGGGCAAGCCACAAATAATAGTGCTTTGGGATTTGTGACATCTGTTTCCTTCTTTTTCCTTTCCAATACTTCCAGACATCATTTGTCAGCGTTTTTTTGAGCTGCTGTTTTAAAGCAGTTGGAAAAGTTTCTTCCAGAAACCCACGCGCTCACAACAATGCAGCTGGGGCATTTCCCCTGCTGGAATACCCACAATAACAAGTATTGGGGTTTTTGTTTGTTTAGGGTCCTCATGCAAAAAACGTGGACCCTTCTTTCCTGATCGTGTCTGTTTGTCTGTCACAGTTGGCATCAATCTTCACCAACTTTTGTCACACAGTCCTAGGATTGCATCTGGCTATAATCTGATAAATGTATAACTTTTCAGGGACTGTGAACCCCTCTGTGCTGTAAGTGTGTGTGCTTGTGTTATAATAGCTGCAATGATCACAATCCAGCTAAAATTGAATTGTCTGCAGTGCGGTTGGTATGCATTATCCCCCATTAAAACCAGCGAGCAGCTTCCCGTTTTTTTCAGTTATATGAGCCCATAATGTGTGAGCTACACATTTTATTTCTTTCCGTGTTGTATAAAAACAAACCAAAAACTGATGATGCAATTTTTTTTAACTTGTGAGCTTGTGTGGGATGTGTTCCACCCATAAATCACCCAAGTGATGTCCGCAGACATAATTAAACATCTGGAGCTGCATCTGGTTCAACTTTATCAGCCAGATTCCCTCCTGCTGTATTGCTGCAGCCAGTTTGGTAGCTGCCTGTTTGCAGTTTTTATTGTGACTTCGATATATTTGCAGTAACACTTAGTGAAGTAGTGAGGTGACAGGGATTGTGACTGATGGAGGCTCAGTCTGTTAGACCCAGCCGTGGATCCCTGGCCCATGCTGCTGCAGGATATGTTTTAATGCCCTTTCTCTGTGAGTTTATTTGGGAACACTGAGAGATTGAGAGCTGTAGATTACCGTGGTCCCCCGAGAAAGTGGAGGCAATAGAATTGTTACAAAAGTCATTTGGGGATTTCCTTATGGAAGCAATTAGAACTCGTTCAACTGGAAACACACACACACACAGACACAGAGACAAACATGGTTTAAAACTTCAGGAGTCGTTCAGATTCTTGTTAGCCGTGTCCACAGTTCAACATGGGTTTTCAGGTTGTAATATACAACTGCTAAGCAATCCCATAGCTTTACAACAGGCCATTAAAGCATTTTAAAAGGTATTAATGCCTCCGGGGGTAGTCTTGAGTGCTGTGCTAATTGAACCGGGTTATTTAGGGTTCCTTATGAGCGTTGTGATAGCTCATGTTTATCAGTACTAAAGCAAGTCTGCTTGTTTCATTGGAATGTGTTTGCTAGATTAAAGATGTGCTTCTCTGTTCTACAACCCTTGGTTACCTTGCCCCTCATTCCTTTTCCATGAGAATCCCAGCAGGACAATGTTTCCTTTCCCAGCTCCCTGCTAATCGTCAGACGCTTTATCTTGTGCGCATGAATGAAAATATTTCCGATGACACAAAAATGTTCTTGGGTTGTTTAAATCTACCCTGGAACGTGAACTCTGCACAAACCCAGGCCCACTAGATACAGGCTCTGTTCAATTAGTATACAACTCTGGCCAAAGGTTTTCCATCACCCTATAGAATGAACTAATTTTGCTTCATAAAGTCGAATGAAACCTTCTGAATAATGTGCCATTAACATATTGAATTACACACTGCTTTTCAGTTTTCCATATACTTAACGAAAAACTGACAAAATTGAAGAAATGTGACATTTTCAAATCTAACATGAAATACTGTACTACTATTGTGGCTTCTGGTAGACTTTTACAATATAATTCGGTAGTTTCTTTAATTGCATGATGTAAAAAAAAAAATAGATCTAAATTATGTTCATATAGTTTTATTTTTTATCTTCAATCCTAAAATTCTAGGTGATGCAAAACTTTTGGCCATGGCTGTAGGTGATCTGTTTTAATGGATGAATCTGAACAATTAACTTATTGAATTGTAATGCAACTTGTGTTATCATGGTGTTATCACTGTACAACATAAGTACAGGGTATGGGGTCCTCGAGTGGCTCTCCAGGTAAACACACGGCCGTGTGGTGTGCAGGGAGAGTCATACAGTCAGGGGAGTGAAGGGGTCCCCGAGAGGCTCTCCTGGTTAAAGCGTGGCTGTGTGGTGTGCAGGGTGAGACAAAAACCGGAAGGGATTGTTTCTCGTCGCTCCACAGCAGACCCTACCGGCCAGGAGCCCAGTGAGCTCAGGCAGGCACCAGCAAGGCTGGTCTTTGTCCTCCTGAGGCCAGTAGCTCGCTGACATCCGCTCTCGAGTTCCTGGGTGTAGAAGAGGAAGCTGGCTCGGTCGTGGGATCGGAGGACACCCACTGAACCTTCAGTTCTCCAGAGCTGTGTGGGGAATTGCTGCGGTGAGGGGAAAAAATAATTGGACATCCTAAATTAAGGGAAAAATCGGGGGTAAAATAATTGGGCCCTCTAAATAAAATTGAAAAAGTTATCATATTAGGTTGTGGGGATGTGGAGGTGTCTTTCTGTCTGCCTGTCACACTTTTTACGTGTATCTTGAGAAAGTTAATCCATATACTGTAAATCAGCCATCTTAATTCATATACTGTAAATCAATCATCTTAATCCATATACTGTAAATCAGCCATCTTAATTCCTACAAATAAAGAAAATTTCACCATGAACCAGGGAGAGAAGTGAACATAAAATACAAAGTTATTTTCAGTTTACAAGGTATCAGTTGTGTTTGTTTCTGACGTAAAATACTTGATAAAGAGAACTTGATAAAGCGACTAATTCAATGTAACTTCTTGTTGTTGGCCAGGAGAGAAGTGGTACAAGCGTCACTTGACCTACCGCATTGTGAACGGCCCGCGCTCCCTGTCCCTGCTGCAGGTGAGGCGCGCGGTGAGGGCTGCCTTCGAGCTGTGGAGCAACGTGTCCGCACTGGCGTTCTGGGAGGTGATGGAGGGGCCGGCAGACATCAGGCTAGCGTTCTATGAGGGGGAGCACAGCGACGGGGTGACCAACGCCTTCGACGGGCCAGGTGCTGACACCTGTCTCCTTGTAAGCTTCCCCTTTCACCTGGCTTACACTGACACTGTCCCTGAACACTGACACACAGTCACACAGCACTGACCTACTGTCCCACTGTCCCATTGTCCCTGAGCACTGACCCACTGACCCTCAGCACTGACCTACTGTCCCACTGTCCCTGAGCACTGACCCACTGTTCCTGAGCAATGACACAGTCACACAGCACTGACCCACTGTCCCTGAGCACTGACACACAGTCACACAGCACTGACACACTGTCCCTGAGCACTGGCAGTCCTGCTGTAGTCTCAGGAAACTACTTCAGCACTAATGAAGGATTACATTTTAAATGTGGCGTGTTAAAAAGTACCAGCTAACAAAAACTGTGATGACTGTATGCAGTTCATGACATGACAAAACACTTGATATGCCTATGTGATGTTTTTGTTTGTTTTGTGGTACTTTTCAAAAGCTGCACAGTCACAATAAAATTGGAATCAGAGGGTAAATCTAATTTGAGTATATTGGATGGGTTTCTGCAGTTTTCAGAGGGTTATCTTTCTGAGACCTGCATTGGAAGAGTTAGGTCATCAATACCAGAAAAGCCATTCTTTCTGGCGACTCCAGAATATTTATTTGTTCCCTGCAGAAGTATTGATCAAGTAAACAACTGATTTCACAGCATAGGTGAGAACGTAGCCACATGCACGTGTCAGCACTCACAAAGGGTCCTGTAGGTTAGATTCAGGTAGTTTCAATCAAGACTTTATTCAGAAACAACGTAAATCAGGATTAAAGCAAATCACATGTGATACATACACAAGACATCAGCTGATGGTATTCTGAGCTGCCCTGGTACAGAGATGGTAAGTCTGAGCTGGCGTCAGTGTAGATGTCATTTTTCTGAGCAAAGAAATGATTTCATACAGCACAGATATACAGCTAGCTTATGTAATTTCCCTAGCGTGATACATGATGTGAGACAAAGCACTTTAACAATTAACATCTGCGTTTCTTCTTCACTTCACCAAGGTCAGCAGAATAACAAGAAGTTACACTTAAGAACAACTATGATATGAGTTTTGCTCAATTTTCACAGAGAGCAAAGTGCCATACCCATGCATTGCAAGGTCGAACGAGAAGTCCGGTGATTGCAAACTGCTGATGTAAGCTTGACTTTAACATTTCATTAGCCCAGTTTCTCACTTTACCATTTAAGGGGCACATAAGCAAGGGTTGCATAATGGAAAGGAACAGAGGGCTGATGAAACAGTAAGAGCTGATGCAATTCAATCAGAACTATGTGTACACCGCCCCGCACAGGGGGCGTGTTTATCAGAAAGAGCCCACTTGTTCCATTTGGATAGTGTGTGATTATTTCTTACAGTCCCTTCTTTTAATTTGTAACCTGAGGAATTTGGAAAGGGAACAAAGACTTAAAGGAAGGGGGGCCTTTTTGACTGCTGCACTCACACACTGCTGCTCAGCTCTGCTCTGCATTGTCTGGAAAGATTATCTGTATCTTAATTACTTTTGCTAGGAAGGAGTACATTCAGTTAGAACGACCATTCATTTGTCTCCACTCCTGTTGCAATTGATGGTCTTAAAAAGAAAGTATTTGTGATTTTTGTCGCTCCCTCGCTGATAGATAGTTCCCCCGAGGGCTGCTCTAAGTTTCTAGAGCAAACAGGAAATAACAAGACTCCACAGAAACAATATACTGTCTGAGGGAGAGATGATAATGAGATACTGGTAATGAATACTGTAATGAGAACAATGGACTAGAGTTTCAAAAAACACCAGTTACAGAAAAAAAAAAACGAGTAAGACACAACTTTAGACTACTCAAAAGCCCCTAATTTAAACGTCTGAGTTGTTTAGTTCTGATTTGGTTCTTTATTGGGTGAATTTTTACTATTTAAAAAGTCAGTGATCGTGCAGTTAGGGGAGTGCAGGCTCATGTACTGGCTGTGCAAAGTCACTGGGCTTTGTCCTCCAGAGGCCAGTAGCTCGCTGCCATCTGCTCTCGAGTTCCTGGGTGTAGAAGAGGAAGTTGGCTCGGTCAGTGGGATCGGAGGACGTCCTTCTGAACCATCAGTTCTCCTGAGCTTGGTGGGGAAAACAATTATTGGACATTCTAAATTAGGGAGAAAAATCGAGGGTTAAAATAATTGGGCGCGCTAAATGAAATTGCGTTTTTTAAATCAGCGATGAAGAAAATAGCTTTGAGAGTCTAGCCCACTGTGAGTTGATGTTTAAAACCCGGTACTGATGCTGTAATGGACCTTCTGGAACAAATGTTTGTCTACTTGACCTCGTCCAATACAGAGAGCTTAGGTAGGGGAGGAAGGGAATTGAGCAAGGTGGGTATGAAAGCACAGAGACTGTTACACATTGGCATTCTATTCAATCGGCAGCGAAGTGGCAGGCACATTTAAAGGTTGTAAAATGATGGAGTGGCTCAATGTTAGCACCTGCCTACATGGCTTTCTTACAGTTTCTTATACAGTCTATGTTTATACTCACGCATTCGGCTTGTGACACAGCATGAGGATGCAAGCAGGATACGTAAAACGACACCACCGCACGTATAAACATATAAAGATACATTTCATTATCATTTTCCCAACACAAAGGGAATGTTTCTGAATATAAATACTGCACGAGATGACACTCTTAGTGAAATAAGAGATGCTCCGAACTTCTGTTGCTTTCAATGGAACGTGGCTTCACAGTTTTGATGCCTGTCTCCTGTAGTGCTAGTAACAGGGTCTGGTCCTAACTGCATCTCTCCTGTGTGTCCTGTTGCAGGGGGGGCGCTCGCCCATGCCTTCTTCCCACGCCGAGGAGAGGCCCACTTCGACATCTCCGAGCGCTGGACCCTGAACGGCCACAAGGGGCGCAATCTCTTCATCGTGACTGCCCACGAGATCGGCCACACCCTAGGGCTGGAGCACTCGCCCGTCCGCAACGCCCTGATGTCGCCCTACTACAAGAAACTGGGCAAGGACTTGGTGCTGAGCTGGGACGACATCGCCGCTGTGCAGCAGCTCTATGGTCAGTTCACCCCCTCTGAAGCAGGAAGCTCAGCACGCTTTCCATCTGCTTCCACAGGCTCTAACTGCCTGGGCCTACGAAAGCATGCTCTCTCCTCATTAGCTGTGCTGTTGTTTTGTTTTAACATTGTGGATTCCGGCAGCTGTTCTTGGGCAGTTCAGGCTTTTCAACTTAAAACTCAATGCATTCTGGTAAGTGTAGTCCTGCTGACAGGGAAAACGTACCACAATGCTTTGCGATGAGAGTTGAAAAGCCTGAATTGTCTCAAACTGGCCTAGTTTACATGGAGTCATATGGTAACCATACATGTGACCTAAAATGACAGTGATGTTGGGAACTGTTGCATTTTTGTTTCTGGTTGATAAAGACCTAACGATTTGACTGCCTGATACAAAGCTGTATCCTACGATTCCCCAGGTAAATTTTGATTATGGGTGTGGTACAAGAAAAGTATTTTGCAAAGCCTTGTATCTCAGAAACCGTTTGAGGGAGTGACCTCATATGAGCAGGGATATATAAACCCTGCAGGCTTAATGTGTCATGACATGACCTCTGACCTAATACAGTCACCACGTTGAAGTCAGGCGACTTTTGAAGCTGCATCTGCATAGAGATAGTGCACTTTGAGCGACTGCCTTAATACTTGGCACACAGCGGTACTCTGTGATGTTCTTACTCAAGTTCTTTTGACAGCGGTGTCTAGTAAAAAGTAACCCTTTCATTCTGCTTTAAGCTGAGGCTTTGATATCAGGTCAGTCTTTTCAATGTATTACTGTGTGTGCTGTATTAATAAAAGGGTTATATAAGTGCCTATTAGACAGCACTCGCCAAGACTTTAAACAGTGTGCAGCTACAGTGATTCATCACCAGACTGCAATACATTTAAGATCAAAAAGAGAGCTGCTTGAAATACAGGCACTGTCCATTGAGGGTACTTGCACCCACTGCTCTTGCCATATTAAAAATGGGTCACCAAGACTAAAGGGAGTTAGAAATCCCATAACTAACTTTCCACGAGGGCCCCAGGCAGGCACAGGGAGAGATCACAGCAGCCACTGCTCTAATGGAAGTTATTTCAGTAATGATCCTTTGACCGGCTTTGGCTCCCCTCCCAGTTGTGCTGATTTGTGGTCACTCTGTGTGTGAGAGGAGGAGCCCATGTGATAATCGGGGGGGGGGGGGTGGGGGGGGGGGGGGGGGGGGGGGGGGGGGGGGGGGGGAGGGGGGGGGGGGGGGAGGGGGGGGGGGGGGGGGGGGGGGGGGGGGGGGGGGGGGGGGGGGGGGGGGGGGGGGGGGGGGGGGGGGGGGGGGGGGGGGGGGGGGGGGGGGGGGGGGGGGGGGGGGGGGGGGGGGGGGGGGGGGGGGGGGGGGGGGGGGGGGGGGGGGGGGGGGGGGGGGGGGGGGGGGGGGGGGGGGGGGGGGGGGTGGGGGGGGGGGGGAGGGGGGGGGGGGGGGGGTGGGGGGGGGGGGGGGGGGGGGGGGGGGGGGGGGGGGGGGGGGGGGGGGGGGGGGGGGGGGTGGGGGGGGGGGGGGGGTGGGGGGGGGGGGGGGGGGGGGGTGGG